>NC_035441.2:125472416-125772416 GCF_002127325.2 Helianthus annuus
ACCATGACGAGTCGAAACCAGCTCTTGCGACTCGAAACCTCCTGTTGCGACTCGAGATTGCTGGTTTGCGACTCGAGACCAGTTAATCACGCACACTGTTTTGGACCTACCAACTATCGACGGGCCCAACCGATTGGGCCAGGTAATTGGGTTTACGTACTTGAACTGCTAATTGGACTGTTATGTTATTTGGGCCAAGGAGAATATTGGATTTCATCGGATGAATCGCACAAGGATGTTGGGCTTTGTGCGAGTCCAAATCTTACATACGGCATTAAACTATTAAAGTGTGTTTTTGACTGAATACGTGTTCTCAAATGAACTATACGTGCTCGTGACTTGTTAGACTATGTGTAAACAGTACGTGTATTACTTGGAGTCAAAACCTCTTGACTTGTATGGTAACCCTGTTAGGACGGTGGTTGACCTCCTTAGTTCAAGAACCTCTTTGTGTATCTGCCGAAGCAATCCAAGGTGAGTTCACACAACGCCAAGGCATGGGATTCCCGGGTTGGGAATTCGGTTGGAAATGTTGATATGGAATGAATACTCCGTACTTACGCAATCACTAGACTATAGACATCGTCCTCAGGCTAGTCAGGGGACACCTACGTAAAACCTACGTAAACTAGTATCTACCATTGTCACCCGGGTCGGGAGGACACTTACGTAAATCCTGCGTAACCTAATACCCACTACTGTCTTCCGGGTCGGAAGACACTTAGGTAAACCTACGTAAACCCCACGCGTACCACTGTCCTCTTCGGGGAAAGGGCGCTCACGTAAATGCCTGACTTAGTACGTAATCCTGTACTCGGTTTTAAGAAGTACACATGGTTGCAAATAGTCTAGTAAGTACCATATTGGGAAGCCCTCACTGGTAAAAGATAAACATGGGAATCCCCACTAGTAATATATATATAAGACATGGGAAATCCCCCACCATTAGTACTACATCATGGGAAGCCCACTAGATGAAACTTACGCATTATTGTTATGAACTTACTTTCTTTCTGTGAACTCGCTCAACTATTTGTTGACCATCGCCGCATGCCTTGCAGGACCTTAGGTATATTATGGAGCTTGCACAAGGAGGAGCAGGGTCGTTTGGGCAACTGGATTGTGATGCTATTTGAACACTTATGATATTACATACATTAACACTTACGTTTGGGTTTTACTTAGATGCTTCCGCTTCACTTAATTATGTTGGTTTTGATAAACACCTTTCGTATTGATGGATAATTATTACTATTATTTACATGTTCAATATGATTGGTGGCTTGATCCTGGTCAGTCACGCTCCCAAGCGGTGATACTCCGCAGGTGGGTTTAGGGGTGTGACAGATTGGTATCAGAGCCATTGGTTATAGAGAACTTGGTTTTAATATGGGAAAACGTTTTATTAAAAAACAGACTATACCCAGAACTGCTCGTAACTGTAAAACCTCGAAAATTTCGTCCAATAATGTCTTGACGCGTGTCATAAGGTTCCGGTATGTGAAAACAAACTTTAGAGGGACTAAAAGTGACAAACAGTGAAAACTATGGAACGTAAGGGTCCAAAGTGTCAACAATGGATAAATAGACTCTATGATAACCCTACATAATGTTCATAACCTTAAACGGATGGTTCATGGATCATACGACGCGGAAATTGCACAAAAGTGAGGAATTACAAACTATAGGGGCCAAAAGTGTCAACATGTTGAATTTATACCTCTGAGTGAACTTTTGGCAGACCCGAAGCTTTTGAATGCTAAAATATACTCACTAGAATATGTGGTTAAAATTTCGTGAAGTTTCGATAACGTATGAGAAAGTTATGGCCAAAACCGTACTTGAAGGACTAAAAGCGTCAACGTCGAATTTCATGGCTTTTCGATTGAGCGCAAAATTATCCGAGGACATTACCATGTAGGTAAATGTCCCAAGGTCCTTAAAAACCAGATTCGAGGGTTTACGAGTCAAGATTCTTGGCCAAATCATCGCAACCAAAGTACAGGGACCAAAACTGCAACAAATGGGCAAACTTTGGAACTGCAGACCCCAGGCGCCCGCCTGAGGCCCTACGCGGGCCGCGACCCAGCGCCCAGCTCCGGTTCTCACGAACAGCAGCGATTAGGGTCCGAATTTGAGTGGTAACCAGCTGTTTTTCACCTCCAATTGCTCCAATAAAATTGCTTGCATGGCTAGGACAACAGTAACCTCTGAATCCAGCTTTAAATCAGATCAAAAGACCAATTCTTGGGCATTTTCATAGTAACCAAGAAGCTCTCAACTTGCAAGAACTTCACAAGCAATCTCTGGAGCATTTCTGGACATCAAGGCCGACTCCTAGTGTTAACTAAGCATCAATAGGACCTTGGTAAGCTTCTAATTCAGTCCTTAATTCGTTCTTGCATCGATTATTAGTAAAAGTCAAACTGATTGTTCTTATACTTTGACTTTCTGATTAAACGAGTTTTACTCAGTCAATTCTCAAATTGAAACCAGATATATGTTGGTATTTATGTGGGAAACAAACCCTCTAAAGGGTATTCTCGGATTCCCACTTATTGCATGCTAATTGTCGAGTCAAAGGCATTCTTAAAAAGTCAACAGAAATGGTTTTTGCAAAAATAAGCTTAGATGGTAATGTAAAGGACATGCAACCTGTTTGATCATCATAAATAGCTTATTAATGAATATAAGAATGTGTTTTACCATGATCAACTCGACAATCTTTAGTATAAATACGAATCGGAACCGAAAGTCTTGTAAAACGACTATTTCGTAGACTATCGATTCGGATTCGTACATGCATGTTTGAGATCTGTATTGGAGAGTATTTTTGACTATTTTTATTTTGGTAAAACTCTCTGGAATTTTTGTTGTTTGAGTCTATACTTAGCCGATTCATTTGCATGTTTCCGATTATGTTTAAAAGTTGACTATTTTGCCCTTTCTGATATAAAACGTGATTTTTGGAAAAGTGAAAGAGTAGAAATCTTTATTTTTAATATATAAACTTGCACCGAAAATTTCGGATCAGTTGGTGGTCCAGATTCTGAGTTATGGCCATTAGCGTAAAACTATGTTCTTAAGTTACATAAACGGCCCTTTTCGCATATAACCCATTTCAGGCCACGTTTTGATACAAAACATTTTACCCACTGATGTTATATAATATTTTGGGATTTTTGATGATTTTTATTTAATTTTTGGCTGGTCGTATCTTAGATCGCTTGGTTATTTCGGTTTATGTCGGTTTTGACCGTTTAAGCCATAAAATGAGTTTTATGCATTCTTTTGACCCGAAACCTTTTCCTACTGATTTTATATGTTAAATAAATTATTTTAAGTATTCTGGAAATATAAAAATCCCAGATTTATTTTGAAAACCCGGAAACGGCGTTAAATCGCATTTTAAGCATTTTTAGCGCATAGTAAGCGTTATACTCATTTTAAACATATAAGAGTTATACCTACTGATGTAATTAGCATATTTTCATATAATAACAGTAAGTATAAGTATATGAACTCAGATTTCCAGTTTTGGCAGTTTTAGCCCTTGTGAAATTACTAAAATACCCCTACGGTGCATAGTTTGATTTTAAATGTTAAGTTTGGTATATGGGTCATACTCTACTATTATAATATGTTAAATGGGGTATATTTACTGTATAAACCAAACCCGAAACTCAGATTTCTAATATGACTCTTTTATAATCTTTTAAATGACCAAAATGCCCTTCTAAGGCATAAATTGAGTTTAAAACTATTCGGGGCATAATAGAACATGACTTACTGATGTTATATCATATCTAAAGCATATTATCTCAGGAAACTTGCATTTGACTCTTTTGGCTACCCGTAACGCCCTTTTTGCGTTCGGTTCGGTTTACGTAACTAGTTTGCGTAAATTGACCGAAACGGGTCAAACATTATCATTTTTATCTCAAAATCCAGAATGTATTTAGTATACCCATATTATACAAGTATTCGAACTTGTCGGGTCTAAATCACATTCTATCCGGTCTTTCGCTTAATCGTGCGCTTGTACCGTATCGTCCTTAAAACTAACCGGTCAAAGCTTAGGCTTAAATAAAAGACCCGTTAGGAATCTAATAGGTTATTATAAACCTTTGTTCCAGATTAGGAGGCCCAGTAAAAGCTACCTACACTTACTGTTTGTGATTCATACTTGCTCAGGTAAATACATTTTGACTTATTTTCCCTATACGGGCTTGGGGTACGGTATTTAAAATACCGCTTGATCGGGCGCACAAGTCCTGCACCTTATGGGGTTGAATAGCTTGTGCGACTCGTTTAAACAGTCTTGTCTTACTTTAGGCTTTGGGGGGTTATTGACCGTGTCCCGGATATCCTTGGCATTATCTTACGAGATGGCCACGACCAGAGCACGGGGTGTAGGCGTACACCCGGCGTGTATAACTCTTTAATGTGGTGTGTCATTTAATCTTTAGCCCGGACAGCAGATCCCGGGCCACCATAAGTACGGGTACATGTAAATCGTTCACAAGTTTATATTGCATAATTATCCCAAGTTAATAAAAAAAATATTTATGCCTTGTGCATTTAAATCAATTTTCAATCATTTTCAAAATGAGTCAGTCGATTTGTATTTACCAGTGTAAACTGACGTATTTTTCCCAAAAGGTTAAGTGCAGGTACTATACGAAATAGGCTGGCTGTTTCCTAAGAGCGTCCACTATAGTCTCGCAAGCTCGGACGACAAATAACTGTTGAACAATTTATCTTTTTATTTTGATCCGCCTGTGGATCCGTTTCAACTACTTATGATGTTTATTATGTCATTTTAATTAAAGTTGAAATGTATCTATTCTGCTTCCGCTGTGCATTATTATATTGTGTTGATTGTCTATGACGATGCCAACTACGTCATTGTACCCCACACCGGGCCCACCGGTGACACGTGGAAATCGGGGTGTGACAGGTTGGTATCAGAGCCAACGCTGAGTGAATTAAACACTAGTCTTTTGTGTTTAATCTCAGTTACACAATTGCACAATCCTCGATTTTCGAGTCTAGACAAAGAACTTAGGAAATGTTCAACATTTCGTTTATTTTATCTTTATTTTTATTATTAGCTTTGTCTTATATATTTGTTGTGCAACTTGTTTAATTTTTGACAGGATCATCATGCCGCCACGTATGCGAGGACGGGGAGGATTCGCCACATCACACGATCATGAGGCAGGACCCTCACACAGGCGAGCCCCATCAGCTTCGCACAACACCGCAGCCAACGATCTTTGGAGATCATTCGCCGAGCCAGCCAGGCACTCGGTATCTGCGAGCACTTCGCCATCACTACCCCAATCATTTGGGCCCCACTCGGAAAATGGGCCCCATGGTTCCCATGGATCTTATATACCTCTTCATCAGTCACCTCACCACTACCCAGCACCAGCTTATCAGGGCCTATACAACCCTGACGCTTTCTTGGATGAGCCAGTGAGTCATAACCCACTAGGACCTGAAGACCACTTCTCTGGTGGTCACGAGATGGAAGTTGACGAGGACACGGACCCTTCACTGCCACCGTCAGGTACGCCCAACCATCCTATCGAGATATCGGATGGGTCACCATTTAGGGGATCACCCTACAATGGTGTTGATAGCTTTGAGGAGAAGTTCAGGCAGCACGATTGGTATTACACCCCCAGCCACCACAACTCTCCGATGCTCCAGTCTCGCCATGGTTCGCCGGTGCACTCGCAGCACCACTCTCAGCAGCAGCAGCTTCAGCAGCCGCCCTTGCAGCAGGACCTATCTGAGGCCCTCTGGCGCGACGTGATCACTCCGTCGCCACCGCCACCACCAGTTTTGCCACCTCCGCCTCAGAGGCCACGGAGGAATGCGCGTATGTCTACGCGAGGAGGGATTCGCATTGGTACCCCTCCGCACATTGGTAGCAGCCGCTACTCACCTCTTCATGAGGAGTCCGAGATGGGGGAGTCTCCGCATCCCGTTTCGGAGGTCACTTCTGCGCCGATTCCGCCTCTGCCGCCGCAGAACTTCGGAGAGCCGATTCCGGCTTACGCCAGCGCAGCGCAGTTCAACCCGTTTGAGCCGACTTTCCCTCCCGGTTATGATTATACGGGAGATCCCTATTGGCTAGCCTCAGGCTACAACCCTCTCAACCAGGAGAGTACATTTGGAGGTCCCTGGGCTACGGGACCATCAGCTTTTGGCTTCCCACCACAGGGCTACCAGCAGCCATCGCAGCCACAGCAGTACCAGCCACCACCGCCGGCACCTATGATGTCGCCGCCGCAGGTTCAGGAAATCCTGCAAGGAATAAACAATGTACGACGTGATTTGCAACATGAGATGCGAGCTGATCGCCGACGCAACGATGGCATGTTCAAGAAGGTGTTTGATTTGCTCAAGGGTAAGAGTAAGAAGGATCATTGAATCCTTTGTTGTTAGCTCTTTTACTCATGTCCCTGCGTGGACATCTATTCCGGCATTCTACCCCTGCGTGGGTATATTTCCTTTATTCTACCCCTGCGTGGGTATGTTGTTCTGTTAACCTCTGCGTGGGTTTATTTTATTTTGTTTGTTGTTGTTGTTATTTGTTTAGCCCCTGCGCGGGCATGTTATTCATGTTATTTGAATTAAAGTCCCGTTTAGGGCAAAGATGTACTAGTTACTTTATTTAAAATTTGAAATGGTTAATTTGAATTTCTCATTTTATTTATATGCATGAATATAATATTAAAATAAATGGAAGATATCAATTTTTATTTGATTTGCCATTTTAATAAGAATCCTAGTAAGGTAGAACCTAGCTTGAATGCCTTATTTACAGGCCTAGCCAATATGGTAAAACCTGGTTGAAAAGATTCAAATCTCTGTTAACATCTGAAAACATGTTAACATTCCTGGCCAAGCGTGATCTGTGAAATCACACAAGCCACCCTTTTTAATAAATTATCTACAGATTATATCTGTACACAAGTCTGTTTATGACTTGATACCTACGGGTTATGACTATGTCATATAGTGGCAGTTGTGGTTTATGACTCTCTGTCTAGTAAAGGATTATTTGTTTAATTATACAATTTCTAATCCTATAAAAATCTAAATTTATAATTTAGTAAGTTGTCCAAAGTGACTAGGCCTAATGTGCCAATATATATTTCATTCCATAATTTAATTGCTAATAAAAGCCCTGAATGAAATTAAATAAACTAACTATTATGATTCTTAATATCATGGTTAATAAATCGTCTAGAACGATAATACTGTTAGGTTTCTAAATAAAACCTTGTCCTTTTATGTAGCTTAAAGCTACAATGGCCAAATCGGAGGAAACCAACAGTCATTCTGGAGAACACCCAGATAATACCAGGATTCACGTCACTGGTGAGGAATTGCAAGCACTGATAGATAACGCTGTTGCCAAAGCTATGGATAGGCAATTCAGGGAATCTAGCGGTACTCGGAGTAGGACCCGAACAGTAACGCACGTAAAGCCCAAGACTCATTCTGAGGCTCATAGTAAGCCACCTTCTAAAAAGAGTGAGCCGAAGAAAGATGAGGATGATAACCACTCCTCCAACCACAGCAGTATTCCTAAGCAAGAAGTCAAGCTGAAACATGATACGCACAGCAAGTCCTGTACGTACAAATATTTCGTATCTTGCAAACCCAGAGATTTTACTGGGGAAAAAGGAGCAGTAGATTGCATGACGTGGATCGATGAGATGGATACTGTGGTTGATATCAGCGGGTGTGCTGATAGGGACGTCGTGAAGTACGTGTCCCAGTCGTTCAAGGGAGATGCGTTAGCATGGTGGAAGTCACTCCTACAAGCTGCCGGTAAGGCCACACTGTACGGTTTGTCATGGGAACAGTTTGTGGCCCTGATCAAGGAGAACTTCTGCCCGCAGCATGAGGTTGAAAGAATTGAATCGGATTTTGTGTCTCTAGTTATGAAGAACCTCGATTGTCAAGCGTATCTTACTACGTTCAACACTCTATCTCGGTTAGTGCCTTATCTGGTGACCCCGGAGCCGCGAAGGATTGCTCGATTTATTGGGGGTCTGGCACCAGAGATAAAGGCAAGCGTCAAGGCTTCAAGGCCTACGACATTTAGATCCGTAGCTGATCTATCCCTCTCCCTCACTCAAGATGTGGTCAGATTGAGAGCTATGAAGAGCTCAGAAGAAAACAAAAGGAAACGTGAGGATGACACCTCACGAAGATCTGAGAAACGACACAAGGGAAACCACGACCATAAGAAAGGGTCGGGGTTCAAGAAAGGAGATCAGTCGGGTGAAAAACCCAGATGCAAGAACTGCAAAAGACACCATTTTGGGAAGTGTCGTTTGGAAGCAAAATCCCAGTCTTTCGAGAAACGTTGTGGGATCTGCAAGTCCACAGATCATAAAGCTGTGGATTGCAAGAAAATGAAGGATGCAACTTGTTTTGGTTGCAACGAGAAGGGGCACATTCGGCCAAACTGCCCAAAGAATGCGAAGAAAGCTGATGATGGGAAGAAGACTAATGCGAGAGTCTTCAGAATGGACGCTAAGGAGGCAGTTCTTGACGACAACGTCATTACAGGTACGTTTCTTGTAAATGATGTTTTTGCTAGAGTCTTGTTTGATTCAGGAGCCGATAAGTCGTTTGTAGATGATAAGTTTTGTAAATTGTTGAACCTTCCTGTTAAAACCTTAAGCGTGAAATATGAGGTGGAATTAGCCGATGGAACCATAGAAACCGCCTCGACTGTTCTAGATGGATGTGTTATATCCATTAGGAATCATTCTTTCCCGTTATCCTTGCTTCCCTTTAAGCTAGCTGGATTCGACGTAGTGATAGGCATGGATTGGTTGTCGAGTAACCAAGCCCAGATTCTGTGCAATAGAAAGCAGGTGATAGTGAAGACTCCGTCTGGTGAGTCACTTACTATTCAAGGAGATACCCATCATGGATTTCCGGAGCAAGTGTCCATGCTTAAGGCATCCAGATGCATGCAGAAAGGATGTGTCATTTATATGGCACAAGTTACCATTGATGAGCCGAAGCCGAAGATTGAGGATATCCCTGTTATCTCAGAATATCCTGAGGTATTCCCTGAAGAGCTACCTGGTTTGCCACCAGATAGACAAGTAGAGTTTCGGATAGATATCATACCAGGCGCAGCACCTGTAGCAAGAGCACCATACAGATTGGCACCAACGGAGATGAAGGAGTTGAGGACGCAGTTGGATGATTTGTTAGCTAAAGGTTTTATTAGACCTAGCTCGTCTCCTTGGGGAGCGCCAATCTTGTTCGTTAAAAAGAAGGATGGATCGATGCGTCTGTGCATCGATTACCGTGAGCTTAACAAGGTCACTATCAAGAATAGATATCCGTTACCCAGGATCGACGATCTGTTCGGTCAGTTGCAAGGAGCAAGCTATTTCTCCAAGATTGACCTGAGGTCAGGTTATCATCAGTTGAAAGTCAAAGACGAAGATGTGCACAAGACAGCGTTTAGGACTCGTTATGGACATTACAAGTTCCTAGTGATGCCGTTTGGGCTCACTAACGCACCACCCGCGTTCATGGATCTCATGAATCGTGTCTGCAAGCCCTATCTAGATAAATTCGTTATCGTCTTTATTGACGACATCCTTATCTACTCGAAGAGCCAAGCTGACCATGAGGAATACCTTCGTTGTATTCTCAAACTTCTGCATCAAGAGAAGCTTTATGCCAAATTTTCGAAGTGTGAATTTTGGCTTCGAGAAGTCCAATTCCTTGGACATGTAGTAAGCGAGCGTGGTATCCAAGTAGATCCCGCTAAAGTAGAAGTAGTCATGAACTGGCAGGAGCCGAAGACTCCTACCGAGATTCACAGTTTCCTCGGATTGGCAGGATATTATAGGCGATTTATCGAGAACTTTTCAAGGATTGTTGCGCCCCTAACTTCGTTGACTCGTAAGAAGATTAAGTTCGATTGGGGCCCTAAGCAGCAGGAATCCTTCGATATTTTGAAGAAGAAGTTGAGCAATGCTCCAGTGTTGACATTGCCCGATGGAATGGAAGAATTTGTGGTGTATTGCGATGCATCACACACAGGTATGGGTTGTGTACTCATGCAAAGAGGCAAAGTCATTGCCTACGCTTCTCGTCAGTTAAAGGTGCACGAGAAGAACTACACCACCCACGATTTGGAATTGGGTGCGGTTGTATTTGCTTTGAAGCTATGGAGACATTACTTGTATGGAACCAAGTGTATAATATATTCAGACCACAAGAGTCTTCAACACTTGTTCAATCAGAAGGAATTGAACATGCGTCAAAGGCGTTGGATGGAAACTCTAAACGATTATGACTGTGAGATAAGATATCATCCAGGCAAGGCCAATGTAGTTGCCGACGCCTTAAGCAGAAAGGAAAGGGTGAAACCGATCAGAATCAATGCCAAGCGCATTGAAATAAGAAATAATTTGAATGATAGGGTGTTAGCTGCACAGAAGGAAGCTGTGCTGGAAGCTAACTATCCTGCAGAAAAGTTAGGAGTAACTGAGGAGCAGTTATCCTACGACAAAGATGGAATGCTACGACTAAACGGACGAATATGGGTTCCAGTTTATGGAGGACTTCGGGATGTTATCCTCCAGGAAGCCCACAGCTCTAGATATTCCGTTCATCCTGGAGCTGATAAGATGTACCAGGATTTGAAAGCAAACTACTGGTGGATTGGTTTGAAAAAGTCAGTAGCCGAGCATGTAGCTAAATGCTTGACTTGTGCGCAAGTCAAAGCCGAGCATCAGAAGCCGCCAGGTTTGCTTCAGCAACCTGAAATTCCCAAGTGGAAATGGGAAATGGTGACAATGGATTTCATCACCAAGTTGCCGAAGACGAAAAAGGGAAATGATACCATATGGGTCATTGTAGATAGACTGACTAAGTCAGCTCATTTTCTACCCATCAAGGAGACGTATAGCTCCGATATGTTAGCTCAATTATACGTCGATAAGATTGTAGCGTTACATGGTATACCTATATCTATTATCTCCGATAGAGATACTAGATATACATCACATTTTTGGAAGAGTTTCCAACAATCGTTGGGCACTCGTTTGAATTTTAGTACGGCTTATCATCCTCAGACCGATGGTCAGAGTGAGCGTACTATTCAAACCTTGGAAGACATGCTTCATGCATGTGCGATCGACTTGGGTGGTAGTTGGGATAAGAACCTACCACTAATCGAATTCTCCTACAACAATAGCTACCATTCCAGCATAAAGGCTGCGCCTTTTGAGGCCCTATACGGTAGAAAGTGTAGATCGCCCATTTGTTGGGCAGAAGTTGGAGAAGTCCAACTGTCAGGACCAGATATCATCTTTGAGATGACAGACAAGATCGTTCAGATTCGCAATCGTTTGAAAGCTGCCAGGGATAGGCAGAAAAGTTATGCGGACCCTAAGCGCAAAGACTTTCACTTTGATGTAGGTGATAAGGTATTGCTTAAAGTATCGCCCTGGAAGGGTGTGATGCGATTTGGAAAGAAAGGCAAGCTAAGCCCGAGGTATATAGGACCTTTCGAGATTATCGAACGTGTCGGGTCAGTCGCTTACAAGTTAAACTTGCCTGAAGAGCTTAGTGCTATTCATAATGTGTTCCACATCTGTAATTTGAAGAAGTGTTTCGCTGACGAATCACTGGTTATACCGCATACAGATATACACATAGACGAAAGTCTGAAGTTCGTAGAAAAACCTTTGTCGATTGAGGATCGACAGGTGAAAAAGCTTCGAAGGAAGCACGTGCCTATTGTTAAGGTCAAATGGGATGCCCGTAGAGGTCCCGAATATACGTGGGAAGTGGAATCCACGATGCAAGAGAAATATCCCCATTTGTTTCAATAAATCTCGAGGGCGAGATTTCTTTTAAGGGGGTGAGGATGTAACACCTCGAAAAATTTCGTCCAATAATGTCTTGACGCGTGTCATAAGGTTCCGGTATGTGAAAACAAACTTTAAAGGGACTAAAAGTGACAAACAGTGAAAACTATGGAACGTAAGGGTCCAAAGTGTCAACAATGGATAAATAGACTCTATGATAACCCTACATAATGTTCATAACCTTAAACGGATGATTCATGGATCATACGACACGGAAATTGCACAAAAGTGAGGAATTACAAACTATAGGGGCCAAAAGTGTCAACATGTTGAATTTATACCTCTGAGTGAACTTTTGGCAGACCCGAAGCTTTTGAATGCTAAAATATACTCACTAGAATATGTGGTTAAAATTTCGTGAAGTTTCGATAACGTATGAGAAAGTTATGGCCAAAACCGTACTTGAAGGACTAAAAGCGTCAACGTCGAATTTCATGGCTTTTCGATTGAGCGCAAAATTATCCGAGGACATTACCATGTAGGTAAATGTCCCAAGGTCCTTAAAAACCAGATTCGAGGGTTTACGAGTCAAGATTCTTGGCCAAATCATCGCAACCAAAGTACGGGGACCAAAACTGCAACAAATGGGCAAACTTTGGAACTGCAGACCCCAGGCGCCCGCCTGAGGCCCTACGCGGGCCGCGACCCAGCGCCCAGCTCCGGTTCTCACGAACAGCAGCGATTAGGGTCCGAATTTGAGTGGTAACCAGCTGTTTTTCACCTCCAATTGCTCCAATAAAATTGCTTGCATGGCTAGGACAACAGTAACCTCTGAATCCAGCTTTAAATCAGATCAAAAGACCAATTCTTGGGCATTTTCATAGTAACCAAGAAGCTCTCAACTTGCAAGAACTTCACAAGCAATCTCTGGAGCATTTCTGGACATCAAGGCCGACTCCTAGTGTTAACTAAGCATCAATAGGACCTTGGTAAGCTTCTAATTCAGTCCTTAATTCGTTCTTGCATCGATTATTAGTAAAAGTCAAACTGATTGTTCTTATACTTTGACTTTCTGATTAAACGAGTTTTACTCAGTCAATTCTCAAATTGAAACCAGATATATGTTGGTATTTATGTGGGAAACAAACCCTCTAAAGGGTATTCTCGGATTCCCACTTATTGCATGCTAATTGTCGAGTCAAAGGCATTCTTAAAAAGTCAACAGAAATGGTTTTTGCAAAAATAAGCTTAGATGGTAATGTAAAGGACATGCAACCTGTTTGATCATCATAAATAGCTTATTAATGAATATAAGAATGTGTTTTACCATGATCAACTCGACAATCTTTAGTATAAATACGAATCGGAACCGAAAGTCTTGTAAAACGACTATTTCGTAGACTATCGATTCAGATTCGTACATGCATGTTTGAGATCTGTATTGGAGAGTATTTTTGACTATTTTTATTTTGGTAAAACTCTCTGGAATTTTTGTTGTTTGAGTCTATACTTAGCCGATTCATTTGCATGTTTCCGATTATGTTTGAAAGTTGACTATTTTGCCCTTTTTGATATAAAACGTGATTTTTGGAAAAGTGAAAGAGTATAAATCTTTATTTTTAATATATAAACTTGCACCGAAAATTTCGGATCAGTTGGTGGTCCAGATTCTGAGTTATGGCCATTAGTGTAAAACTATGTTCTTAAGTTACATAAACGGCCCTTTTCGCATATAACCCATTTCAGGCCACGTTTTGATACAAAACTTTTTACCCACTGATGTTATATAATATTTTGGGATTTTTGATGATTTTTATTTAATTTTTGGCTGGTCGTATCTTAGATCGCTTGGTTATTTTGGTTTATGTCGGTTTTGACCGTTTAAGCCATAAAATGAGTTTTATGCATTCTTTTGACCCGAAACCTTTCCTACTGATTTTATATGTTAAATAAATTATTTTAAGTATTCTGGAAATATAAAAATCCCAGATTTATTTTGAAAACCCGGAAACGGCGTTAAATCGCATTTTAAGCATTTTTAGCGCATAGTAAGCGTTATACTCATTTTAAACATATAAGACTTATACCTACTGATGTAATTAGCATATTTTCATATAATAACAGTAAGTATAAGTATATGAACTCAGATTTCCAGTTTTGGCAGTTTTAGCCCTTGTGAAATTACTAAAATACCCCTACGGTGCATAGTTTGATTTTAAATGTTAAGTTTGGTATATGGGTCATACCCTACTATTATAATATGTTAAATGGGGTATATTTACTGTATAAACCAGACCCGAAACTCAGATTTCTAATATGACTCTTTTATAATCTTTTAAATGACCAAAATGCCCTTCTAAGGCATAAATTGAGTTTAAAACTATTCGGGGCATAATAGAACATGACTTACTGATGTTATATCATATCTAAAGCATATTATCTCAGGAAACTTGCATTTGACTCTTTTGGCTACCCGTAACGCCCTTTTTGCGTTCGGTTCGGTTTACGTAACTAGTTTGCGTAAATTGACCGAAACGGGTCAAACATTATCATTTTTATCTCAAAATCCAGAATGTATTTAGTATACCCATATTATACAAGTATTCGAACTTGTCGGGTCTAAATCACATTCTATCCGGTCTTTCGCTTAATCGTGCGCTTGTACCGTATCGTCCTTAAAACTAACCGGTCAAAGCTTAGGCTTAAATAAAAGACCCGTTAGGAATCTAATAGGTTATTATAAACCTTTGTTCCAGATTAGGAGGCCCAGTAAAAGCTACCTACACTTACTGTTTGTGATTCATACTTGCTCAGGTAAATACATTTTGACTTATTTTCCCTATACGGGATTGGGGTACGGTATTTAAAATACCGCTTGATCGGGCGCACAAGTCCTGCACCTTATGGGGTTGAATAGCTTGTGCGACTCGTTTAAACAGTCTTGTCTTACTTTAGGCTTTGGGGGGTTATTGACTGTGTCCCGGATATCCTTGGCATTATCTTACGAGATGGCCACGACCAGAGCACGGGGTGTAGGCGTACACCCGGCGTGTATAACTCTTTAATGTGGTGTGTCATTTAATCTTTAGCCCGGACAGCAGATCCCGGGCCACCATAAGTACGGGTACATGTAAATCGTTCACAAGTTTATATTGCATAATTATCCCAAGTTAATAAAAAAAAAAATTTATGCCTTGTGCATTTAAATCAATTTTCAATCATTTTCAAAATGAGTCAGTCGATTTGTATTTACCAGTGTAAACTGACGTATTTTTCCCAAAAGGTTAAGTGCAGGTACTATACGAAATAGGCTGGCTGTTTCCTAAGAGCGTCCACTATAGTTTCGCAAGCTCGGACGACAAATAACTGTTGAACAATTTATCTTTTTATTTTGATCCGCCTGTGGATCCGTTTCAACTACTTATGATGTTTATTATGTCATTTTAATTAAAGTTGAAATGTATCTATTCTGCTTCCGCTGTGCATTATTATATTGTGTTGATTGTCTATGACGATGCCAACTACGTCATTGTACCCCACACCGGGCCCACCGGTGACACGTGGAAATCGGGGTGTGACAGGTTGGTATCAGAGCCAACGCTGAGTGAATTAAACACTAGTCTTTTGTGTTTAATCTCAGTTACACAATTGCACAATCCTCGATTTTCGAGTCTAGACAAAGAACTTAGGAAATGTTCAACATTTCGTTTATTTTATCTTTATTTTTATTATTAGCTTTGTCTTATATATTTGTTGTGCAACTTTGTTTAATTTTTGACAGGATCATCATGCCGCCACGTATGCGAGGACGGGGAGGATTCGCCACATCACACGATCATGAGGCAGGACCCTCACACAGGCGAGCCCCATCAGCTTCGCACAACACCGCAGCCAACGATCTTTGGAGATCATTCGCCGAGCCAGCCAGGCACTCGGTATCTGCGAGCACTTCGCCATCACTACCCCAATCATTTGGGCCCCACTCGGAAAATGGGCCCCATGGTTCCCATGGATCTTATATACCTCTTCATCAGTCACCTCACCACTACCCAGCACCAGCTTATCAGGGCCTATACAACCCTGACGCTTTCTTGGATGAGCCAGTGAGTCATAACCCACTAGGACCTGAAGACCACTTCTCTGGTGGTCACGAGATGGAAGTTGACGAGGACACTGACCCTTCACTGCCACCGTCAGGTACGCCCAACCATCCTATCGAGATATCGGATGGGTCACCATTTAGGGGATCACCCTACAATGGTGTTGATAGCTTTGAGGAGAAGTTCAGGCAGCACGATTGGTATTACACCCCCAGCCACCACAACTCTCCGATGCTCCAGTCTCGCCATGGTTCGCCGGTGCACTCGCAGCACCACTCTCAGCAGCAGCAGCAGCTTCAGCAGCCGCCCTTGCAGTAGGACCTATCTGAGGCCCTCTGGCGCGACGTGATCACTCCGTCGCCACCGCCACCACCAGTTTTGCCACCTCCGCCTCAGAGGCCACGGAGGAATGCGCGTATGTCTACGCGAGGAGGGATTCGCATTGGTACCCCTCCGCACATTGGTAGCAGCCGCTACTCACCTCTTCATGAGGAGTCCGAGATGGGGGAGTCTCCGCATCCCGTTTCGGAGGTCACTTCTGCGCCGATTCCGCCTCTGCCGCCGCAGAACTTCGGAGAGCCGATTCCGGCTTACGCCAGCGCAGCGCAGTTCAACCCGTTTGAGCCGACTTTCCCTCCCGGTTATGATTATACGGGAGATCCCTATTGGCTAGCCTCAGGCTACAACCCTCTCAACCAGGAGAGTACATTTGGAGGTCCCTGGGCTACGGGACCATCAGCTTTTGGCTTCCCACCACAGGGCTACCAGCAGCCATCGCAGCCACAGCAGTACCAGCCACCACCGCCGGCACCTATGATGTCGCCGCCGCAGGTTCAGGAAATCCTGCAAGGAATAAACAATGTACGACGTGATTTGCAACATGAGATGCGAGCTGATCGCCGACGCAACGATGGCATGTTCAAGAAGGTGTTTGATTTGCTCAAGGGTAAGAGTAAGAAGGATCATTGAATCCTTTGTTGTTAGCTCTTTTACTCATGTCCCTGCGTGGACATCTATTCCGGCATTCTACCCCTGCGTGGGTATATTTCCTTTATTCTACCCCTGCGTGGGTATGTTGTTCTGTTAACCTCTGCGTGGGTTTATTTTATTTTGTTTGTTGTTGTTGTTATTTGTTTAGCCCCTGCGCGGGCATGTTATTCATGTTATTTGAATTAAAGTCCCGTTTAGGGCAAAGATGTACTAGTTACTTTATTTAAAATTTGAAATGGTTAATTTGAATTTCTCATTTTATTTATATGCATGAATATAATATTAAAATAAATGGAAGATATCAATTTTTATTTGATTTGCCATTTTAATAAGAATCCTAGTAAGGTAGAACCTAGCTTGAATGCCTTATTTACAGGCCTAGCCAATATGGTAAAACCTGGTTGAAAAGATTCAAATCTCTGTTAACATCTGAAAACATGTTAACATTCCTGGCCAAGCGTGATCTGTGAAATCACACAAGCCACCCTTTTTAATAAATTATCTACAGATTATATCTGTACACAAGTCTGTTTATGACTTGATACCTACGGGTTATGACTATGTCATATAGTGGCAGTTGTGGTTTATGACTCTCTGTCTAGTAAAGGATTATTTGTTTAATTATACAATTTCTAATCCTATAAAAATCTAAATTTATAATTTAGTAAGTTGTCCAAAGTGACTAGGCCTAATGTGCCAATATATATTTCATTCCATAATTTAATTGCTAATAAAAGCCCTGAATGAAATTAAATAAACTAACTATTATGATTCTTAATATCATGGTTAATAAATCGTCTAGAACGATAATACTGTTAGGTTTCTAAATAAAACCTTGTCCTTTTATGTAGCTTAAAGCTACAATGGCCAAATCGGAGGAAACCAACAGTCATTCTGGAGAACACCCAGATAATACCAGGATTCACGTCACTGGTGAGGAATTGCAAGCACTGATAGATAACGCTGTTGCCAAAGCTATGGATAGGCAATTCAGGGAATCTAGCGGTACTCGGAGTAGGACCCGAACAGTAACGCACGTAAAGCCCAAGACTCATTCTGAGGCTCATAGTAAGCCACCTTCTAAAAAGAGTGAGCCGAAGAAAGATGAGGATGATAACCACTCCTCCAACCACAGCAGTATTCCTAAGCAAGAAGTCAAGCTGAAACATGATACGCACAGCAAGTCCTGTACGTACAAATATTTCGTATCTTGCAAACCCAGAGATTTTACTGGGGAAAAAGGAGCAGTAGATTGCATGACGTGGATCGATGAGATGGATACTGTGGTTGATATCAGCGGGTGTGCTGATAGGGACGTCGTGAAGTACGTGTCCCAGTCGTTCAAGGGAGATGCGTTAGCATGGTGGAAGTCACTCCTACAAGCTGCCGGTAAGGCCACACTGTACGGTTTGTCATGGGAACAGTTTGTGGCCCTGATCAAGGAGAACTTCTGCCCGCAGCATGAGGTTGAAAGAATTGAATCGGATTTTGTGTCTCTAGTTATGAAGAACCTCGATTGTCAAGCGTATCTTACTACGTTCAACACTCTATCTCGGTTAGTGCCTTATCTGGTGACCCCGGAGCCGCGAAGGATTGCTCGATTTATTGGGGGTCTGGCACCGGAGATAAAGGCAAGCGTCAAGGCTTCAAGGCCTACGACATTTAGATCCGTAGCTGATCTATCCCTCTCCCTCACTCAAGATGTGGTCAGATTGAGAGCTATGAAGAGCTCAGAAGAAAACAAAAGGAAACGTGAGGATGACACCTCACGAAGATCTGAGAAACGACACAAGGGAAACCACGACCATAAGAAAGGGTCGGGGTTCAAGAAAGGAGATCAGTCGGGTGAAAAACCCAGATGCAAGAACTGCAAAAGACACCATTTTGGGAAGTGTCGTTTGGAAGCAAAATCCCAGTCTTTCGAGAAACGTTGTGGGATCTGCAAGTCCACAGATCATAAAGCTGTGGATTGCAAGAAAATGAAGGATGCAACTTGTTTTGGTTGCAACGAGAAGGGGCACATTCGGCCAAACTGCCCAAAGAATGCGAAGAAAGCTGATGATGGGAAGAAGACTAATGCGAGAGTCTTCAGAATGGACGCTAAGGAGGCAGTTCTTGACGACAACGTCATTACAGGTACGTTTCTTGTAAATGATGTTTTTGCTAGAGTCTTGTTTGATTCAGGAGCCGATAAGTCGTTTGTAGATGATAAGTTTTGTAAATTGTTGAACCTTCCTGTTAAAACCTTAAGCGTGAAATATGAGGTGGAATTAGCCGATGGAACCATAGAAACCGCCTCGACTGTTCTAGATGGATGTGTTATATCCATTAGGAATCATTCTTTCCCGTTATCCTTGCTTCCCTTTAAGCTAGCTGGATTCGACGTAGTGATAGGCATGGATTGGTTGTCGAGTAACCAAGCCCAGATTCTGCGCAATAGAAAGCAGGTGATAGTGAAGACTCCGTCTGGTGAGTCACTTACTATTCAAGGAGATACCCATCATGGATTTCCGGAGCAAGTGTCCATGCTCAAGGCATCCAGATGCATGCAGAAAGGATGTGTCATTTATATGGCACAAGTTACCATTGATGAGCCGAAGCCGAAGATTGAGGATATCCCTGTTATCTCAGAATATCCTGAGGTATTCCCTGAAGAGCTACCTGGTTTGCCACCAGATAGACAAGTAGAGTTTCGGATAGATATCATACCAGGCGCAGCACCTGTAGCAAGAGCACCATACAGATTGGCACCAACGGAGATGAAGGAGTTGAGGACGCAGTTGGATGATTTGTTAGCTAAAGGTTTTATTAGACCTAGCTCGTCTCCTTGGGGAGCGCCAATCTTGTTCGTTAAAAAGAAGGATGGATCGATGCGTCTGTGCATCGATTACCGTGAGCTTAACAAGGTCACTATCAAGAATAGATATCCGTTACCCAGGATCGACGAACTGTTCGATCAGTTGCAAGGAGCAAGCTATTTCTCCAAGATTGACCTGAGGTCAGGTTATCATCAGTTGAAAGTCAAAGACGAAGATGTGCACAAGACAGCGTTTAGGACTCGTTATGGACATTACGAGTTCCTAGTGATGCCGTTTGGGCTCACTAACGCACCACCCGCGTTCATGGATCTCATGAATCGTGTCTGCAAGCCCTATCTAGATAAATTCATACTATCTACTGCATCGAAACGATCCAGAATAGCAGAAGGAAGGTCGATGTCGATCACTTGTCCCACAAGGTCGAGTTTACATCCCAATGAACATAGGAGGTTTCCTTTGACTTGCCATCAGTCGGTTCCACAACAGGTTTGGTTTCAAGAAGCATCAGGGTCAGACAGAACAGAGATGAAGTGGTTAGCTACCATACAAGCTACCATGTTGCTATAATGCCTGGCGTCGTCCATGCCGATCCTAAATGCCCTTCCATGAGCATCATTCCTACTGTTGTTACGGTCACGTGGATTTACCAATACTGTCATTGTTCCCTTGGTTGTTGACTTAACACAGTCAACCCTTGCCGATGTCACCTTCGTTTCCATACTGCTAGCTACACTTATAAGTACCTTGATGTCGCCCTGTCCGTTGCCTCTAACGTTGTGGCTTGAAACGGAGCCCTACGATCTTTCACCAACAGGGTCCATCCTTTCACCTTCTGTGCCACGTCCTAAGGCGCTACTCATTATGCTGGCAGTTACACATTCCACACTATGATCAGTTGTCATCGCTTATGTCCTGATTGATTCGTAAGAGTTGACTCCCATAAGTCGTTGACTAGGGTTAAGGATTCGATCGAAGTCAATTTGTTGGTGACTGCTGCCGGTAGACAGGGTCGTCCAAATACTGAGGTCGGTAAAGTACTGCGCTCATTCTCTTGTCCATCGATGTTGCAAGTTGACTGAGTAATACACGGTATGTTTCCAGAGTGTTGCAGAAGGGATCACACTTCGGGATCTAAGACGTCAATACATTGAGTTCCAGCAAACGAAGAGTAGTGAGAAAGGTATCGACCAATCGTTCGACGCTGTGACATCCAACTCAGGGACGTTCGTACTAGCACCTAACATTCTACACAGTTCGCTAGGCGTTCAGATGGGTGCTCAGGTAATACTCGATAGCATCGACATTCGAAAGGGTTCAGAGAGGGGTGAAAGATCACGTTCGAGTAGGAGACAATTACTGCTATGACTCCTATAGACTTGTTACGTTTCACATTGATTCAAATAACAGAGCAGAACCCCTTTTCCACTTGTTAAGCCTCACCGGGACTCACATGCACCCCACATTATTATTGCGTGTGCACCCACAATAATATTGCGATTTGAATGCTCATCTCAGTTCCTCTTAACTCATGTCAAATGGTTCCTCAAACTCGAATGCCAATCAGAGGTTATCAAAACGATAAAACCATAGAAATCCAAGGACTATGACAAACTATCAATGCATCATAATGTAAGCAAGTAGTTCAGGTAATCATGCTATAGCGACGAGTGTGTGTTTGTATGTTACGTCATAAACAAATGTGTACTAGTCATGTAATGTATGCAACAAGTGAGAAAGACGAACCTTGCAATCTGGAGCTGAGTGTCATGGTCGTATTCACGTATTCAGAGTTGTTCGGTTATAGTCTGGTTTTATAAAAAACGTTTTAAAACTAAGTTCACTATAACCAGTAGCTCTGATACCAAACTGTCACACCCCCAAAATACCACATGCGGAACCACCGCGGGACGTGTGACGTACCAGGATCCAAGCCACCAATCACATTGAACTATAACATATATTTAAATAAAAACTTTCATTCATTATCATAAAGTGCTACAAATCATTAAATGTAATTCATTGTATACAGCGGAAGCATAAATCACTTGTTACTCGTTTCGCAAACCACGTGTTCAAAAACCATTAAGCTTGTGTTACTATTCCATGTATCTCGACCCATGACCACTCCAGCCTTCCAGACAGCAAGTTCCATGAAATAAACCTATAGACCTGCAAGCATGCAGACAAGTGTGTCAGACGACGCTGGTGAGTTCAAAGTTTTGTTAACGCGTTTAGTTACCAAATATGTACATAAAACAGTTCAACGATTTGTTTTGATGTTGTTATTACTCGCTTACCGTATGTGGCGACTAGATGTGAATGCCCAACCCCAATGCCTCCAATTAGGCATTGGTCATGTTGCCAAGGTATCAAACAACCTTGAATAGATGTAAGGGGTCTTATATATACACGATGTGAATGCCCAACCCCAATGCCTCTAACTAGGCATTGGTCATGAAGTCCAGGTAATTAGTTCACGCCCGTCCTTTCGGCCCGGTGTGAGGGTGCCAAACCTAATAGCGCTATCAACTAAATACCTCGTTGCTTCTTCAGCAACACGGTAGATGTATGGGGTCTTACATGATTTATACTGTGTTCAATAACCGACATCCCAAATAAACAGTTTACCCAATATTCCCTTTAGAAACGTTTACCAGATGTCCCAAACCACCGGGACGCATGCTTAGAAAAGTGCAGTGAACTCACCTTTGGTTTGCTCGGTAAGATTAAGTGTCTTGTTTATCGTTGGACACCCAAAATCCTAATTTGGTTCCAATAACAGTCAGTTTTATATATACCCATAATTCACGTACACTTTGCACACATTTCACAAGTAATAAGCAAGTATATCACATATTGAATAGTTCAGCTTATACTCAACAAAGATTCAAATACAAATAATACACGACAAGCATTTGTGTTACAAGCACCTTTGTATTACAAGCATTACCTACTAAACAACACTTGACAACACGTTGCACTATTAAAATGCGGCCCACTTAGTTTCAAATCCAATCAATTGTTGTAACCCGTTGTGCGGCCCAACACGCATCAGAGAAGAGGTGCGGCCCACCCAAGGGTCTGCTGATTATGTGACCAGGCCCGCCCCACATGGACCTGTGTAATTTAACCCACTACCCAGCCCAATTCCTTTTGTTAGCCCAAAGGTTTTTGTATTATGCGATAACATGTTTTCCCCCCAATGTAAGTGCAGCCCAACAAATTGACTGATCAACAATTCCAATACACATAATTCAATATATACCAGTTATCATATATCAACAATATCATGTTACAAGTTCGAGGTTATCATACCAAAGAATTCAGTTTAATATATCATATCCCTAACTCTTGGTTAATCACCCTATTTGCTCAACATCAATTACCAATATGTCGTTAATACCACCTCCGGTCATATTATGCTTATTAATTACATCACACAAAAATCCCCTAGTTCATCAATTTACTAATAGCCAATATGCATGTGTTTTTTTTTTAACTTCCTTAATAAACCAACCAATCAAGATTAGTTCGTCAACAGAATCAAACTTTGTAACTGGTGCATGAAATTCATATCATCACATGACCACCAAGATTACTACTAGACTTGTCATATATATTTGCTAACAAAATTATCTAATAATAACCCTAAGTTATACATACGCTTACTATTCTGTTGATCATACTAACACACAAATCATCACATACGAACATAATCAGATACTAACACACAAATCATCACATACGAACATAATCAGATCATAACAATCGATACAACTATGTATGCAGGACAAAAGGACTCGATTCGAAACGTAGAGATATTATACTAACCGAAAGAGTCAAGGTATAGGATGAACTATTCGAGGTGAAGCTTCACGAGGGGGGGGGTTAGACCTGCTGATGTGCGTAGAGGATGGGGGAGAATAGGGTTTAGGATTTAGGATTTGGTTTGTGTTTTAAGTTTAATCCGATTAAGAAGGTTAGTACGTATTCATATACTATCTTGTTACGTACACAACTTGGGCAGTTCATAATTAGCCGATGATGGGCTCAAGCCCATTTACTTAGGCCATCCCATAAACAGAAGGTAATTGAATTTATTCCGTTAGTTCCCATTACATGCACAAAGAATAGTGTACTGGCATCATCTTTTAATGCAATTAAAGTGGTGACAACTTCAATTTTCTTCAAATGTGATTGGACGTCAAATGATGAGATCACATGTACAGATTTTATTTTGGGCCGTGCAAAAGTATGATATCATTTGGGCTCATACTAAATAGATATATTTACGTGACATCTATTATACAATCCATATGTGTCGGCCCATGTGAATACTCGGTCTAATCAAAATGGTATCGGCCCAAGAATGGATAACATTTAAACGACTTGTTGACTTTGAATATTCAATCATCATGACAAAACAACTACGGATTTACTCACATAATTATCTATCATCATAAGCTAATACCCGAACCCATTACGTATCAATTAGTGAACATATTACCAATTCATGAACTTTACACACTCCATATTCATCTTGGTCAAAATATCAATAACTCATGTTTCCTATCAACACTCCAGATTATCCGAGATTTATGATCAATATGCACCTGGCCGAACCCAATAACTCAAGAATTAAACAGACATGTTTGTACTAACCAGGAGAATGAGATTAGCTAAACAACGAGGAGTCGAGATCACAAGATTTAAACGTTACTAACCTCAAACGTTCGGGTTGTCACATCATCCCCAACTTGAAAGAAATTTCGTCCCGAAATTTGATAAGTAAACCAAAACGACAAGATGTTAGCTCACGATAACTGTGGATTTTTCCGCGGGTACCACATCATCCCCAACTTGAAAGGAATTTCGTCTCGAAATTCGCCAATGATATCAGAAGTTGAGACAACCGTTTGAACAACTGAGGGCACTAGATCTTGCTTCGATCATCGCGTTCCCATGAGAAACCCGGTCCACGTTTTGTGTGCCAATGAATCCTTACGATTGGAAATTGGACTATGTTAATGAGCCTTACTTCCTTGCCTATGTCTTTGATTGGTTTCTCGGCAACTGCAACCTGTCTAATAAAGGTAGCACAAATGTTTCATCAAAACGTTGTCTTAAACTCGATAAATGAATGACATCGTGATCGTTACCCAATTCGTCGGGTAACTCGAGTTGGTAGGTGACATGACCAATTCTTTCCAAAATTTCTGAATAACTCAACGTAACTTAAATTAAGCTTGCCATGCTTCCCAAGTGTACCACACCCTCTCAGGGTGAGATTTTCAACATGAAACGACCGCCTACAGCGAACTCCGATATTCCTTAAGTTTATCAGCTTTTCTGGCGGTCACGCGTTGCCGCCATACAATTTGCGTTTAAATCAGCCATCCCATGAGTTCCAAGTACAAGTCATGGGCTTGTGATTAGGTTGTCATCCACCTCAGCCTGACAGAGAAATCGGCATTGTCGTCCATGCAATGCATCGAACGGCGCCTCCTGAATACTAGAATGGTAGTCGTTGCGGTGAAATTTTACCAAGGGTAAATGTCTAAACTTTTTCCCAAATAAATCACACATGCTTGCAGCATGTCTTCGGGTGTCTGGATGGTTCGTTCACTCTGACCATCTGTCTAAGGGTGATAAGCAGTGTTCACGTCTAAACGTGAACCATAGGATTTGTGTGTCGCCTATCAAAAATCAGGTATAAACGCAGGTCACAATCAGAGGTAATAGAAGTTGGCACCTCGTGCCTGGACACCGCCTCTCCCAGAGGACTATTCTCAAGCGGTGAAGACTCGTCAGTTCCCTTGATTGCAAGAAAGTGTGCTGGTAACGTGAGACCATCAACGATCACCTAGGTGATATTGCTTCCGTTTCGAGTTGTAAGTAAACATCATTTCCATACATCATTCACATCATTCACATATGGGTGATTCTGATTGCTGATACTCCTCTTTGACTTTCCCGCAAGTCAAACATCATTCACATACATTTCCAGGTGGGCCTTCATGCCCGATCATCAGTACGAGATTCATTGATTCTAATATTTCTCATCAAAACCCAAACGACTAGAATATCGAGGCCGGTGTGCTCTGGTCAACATAAATTCCCTACAGTTGCCGTATAATGAGACCCACATTCGTTCCATGAGGTAGCGAATATCGTCCGACCTGCCAAAGGTTGCTTCTCCATGCCCCGCATGGGTTCAACTTGAAAATTCCCTTTCTATAGTTCTACAATTTGACCAGAGCGAGTCTGAACAGGTAGGTTAGAGTCGATAGTGAGTTGCAAGGTTCGTGCACGTTCAGGTTTCACCGTCGCAATCATTCAAAATTCCATACAGCGATGCTATTATATGTTTAGCTCTTTCCGAAACAAAGGTACACGGGAGGCCCTTGTGATCGGTCTAAGTTGTGCATTTGGTACCGTCCAAGTAATGCCTCCAGCTTAAATCCAGAGACCATAGCTTCCATCATAGGTTGTGACGCGTGCAAATCTTCTTGTAAATCCACCGTGTAGATCATTACTTTCTTCGTGTTGCGTCGGCGTGTAACAGGAACTCTGATTCGAACCGTCATGGTACACCACTAGATCACCCATATCCTCGGGTAAAGGCAATATTCAGTTGATTGTAGTGTTGAGCCTCAAGCTTGAAGAGACGTTCTCCTGTTTCATCTCCCACGGATACACAACACACTGCTGTGTTAAAGACATTGATCAGCCCCTAACAAAATGGATATTAGCGAGATCCACGTGTATTCCCTCTTCGTTGACTATGTGACCAAGAAAGTGTACTCCCGAGGTCACACCTTGGTAGACTTCGTGTAGAGTTGCTCTTCCCCTAGAAGCCCTAGGATAAGTTACACACGCCGCCCATGATGTTCATTTCCCCTGGAAACGATTGGAAACGTTATCACTAAACACGGTCAATTCATGTGGTCAATAAAGCTGCTGGTGTGTTGATTAACTCAATGGTCATGGTGTACAAAGTCGCAATGGCCGTATTGCGTTCGATATGCCGTTTCAGGAACATTATCCTCTTGGTCTTTCGTCAATACATGGTCGAGGCAAACAATTCTTGATGTCACCTTGCTGAGTTCTGGATAATCAGTACACACACGAAAAGGCTTTATCTTCCCGAATATAGCTGGGACTCCCCAAAGCGAACAAAAACTATGTCCAATAAAACTCATGTCCAACAGTTCCTGTAGATAGTCCTTGCAACCCTCCTAGTGCAAGACGGTGTGTAGCACGAGTAATCAGGGCTGCCCCTGTCGTGAGATCAAACTGAGATTCTGCCTAACAGTTGTGGGAGTAAACCTGAAAGTTCCTCGTGTAGCACACCAAGAGGAATCACGAACAATTTGGTGGATCCTTGATCCTCCTTTTTCCTAGCCTTAACATTGGTAACGGTTGTTAACATAGCGGAGTAGTTCCTCCGTAGACGGTCCTGGCTTTCATTGCTGAAATGATACTATCCTTTACACCACACTGATGCTTTAGAACAAATAATGATTCTCCAATAAGGAGAGGGATACGCAAAATCTTCTCCTCACAAGGTATATCTTCACAACACCTGGATAACCAATCCATACTATCTACTGCATCGAAACGATCCAGAATAGCAGAAGGAAGGTCGATGTCGATCACTTGTCCCACAAGGTCGAGTTTACATCCCAATGAACATAGGAGGTTTCCTTTGACTTGCCATCAGTCGGTTCCACAACAGGTTTGGTTTCAAGAAGCATCAGGGTCAGACAGAACAGAGATGAAGTGGTTAGCTACCATACAAGCTACCATGTTGCTATAATGCCTGGCGTCGTCCATGCCGATCCTAAATGCCCTTCCATGAGCATCATTCCTACTGTTGTTACGGTCACGTGGATTTACCAATACTGTCATTGTTCCCTTGGTTGTTGACTTAACACAGTCAACCCTTGCCGATGTCACCTTCGTTTCCATACTGCTAGCTACACTTATAAGTACCTTGATGTCGCCCTGTCCGTTGCCTCTAACGTTGTGGCTTGAAACGGAGCCCTACGATCTTTCACCAACAGGGTCCATCCTTTCACCTTCTGTGCCACGTCCTAAGGCGCTACTCATTATGCTGGCAGTTACACATTCCACACTATGATCAGTTGTCATCGCTTATGTCCTGATTGATTCGTAAGAGTTGACTCCCATAAGTCGTTGACTAGGGTTAAGGATTCGATCGAAGTCAATTTGTTGGTGACTGCTGCCGGTAGACAGGGTCGTCCAAATACTGAGGTCGGTAAAGTACTGCGCTCATTCTCTTGTCCATCGATGTTGCAAGTTGACTGAGTAATACACGGTATGTTTCCAGAGTGTTGCAGAAGGGATCACACTTCGGGATCTAAGACGTCAATACATTGAGTTCCAGCAAACGAAGAGTAGTGAGAAAGGTATCGACCAATCGTTCGACGCTGTGACATCCAACTCAGGGACGTTCGTACTAGCACCTAACATTCTACACAGTTCGCTAGGCGTTCAGATGGGTGCTCAGGTAATACTCGATAGCATCGACATTCGAAAGGGTTCAGAGAGGGGTGAAAGATCACGTTCGAGTAGGAGACAATTACTGCTATGACTCCTATAGACTTGTTACGTTTCACATTGATTCAAATAACAGAGCAGAACCCCTTTTCCACTTGTTAAGCCTCACCGGGACTCACATGCACCCCACATTATTATTGCGTGTGCACCCACAATAATATTGCGATTTGAATGCTCATCTCAGTTCCTCTTAACTCATGTCAAATGGTTCCTCAAACTCGAATGCCAATCAGAGGTTATCAAAACGATAAAACCATAGAAATCCAAGGACTATGACAAACTATCAATGCATCATAATGTAAGCAAGTAGTTCAGGTAATCATGCTATAGCGACGAGTGTGTGTTTGTATGTTACGTCATAAACAAATGTGTACTAGTCATGTAATGTATGCAACAAGTGAGAAAGACGAACCTTGCAATCTGGAGCTGAGTGTCATGGTCGTATTCACGTATTCAGAGTTGTTCGGTTATAGTCTGGTTTTATAAAAAACGTTTTAAAACCAAGTTCACTATAACCAGTAGCTCTGATACCAAACTGTCACACCCCCAAAATACCACATGCGGAACCACCGCGGGACGTGTGACGTACCAGGATCCAAGCCACCAATCACATTGAACTATAACATATATTTAAATAAAAACTTTCATTCATTATCATAAAGTGCTACAAATCATTAAATGTAATTCATTGTATACAGCGGAAGCATAAATCACTTGTTACTCGTTTCGCAAACCACGTGTTCAAAAACCATTAAGCTTGTGTTACTATTCCATGTATCTCGACCCATGACCACTCCAGCCTTCCAGACAGCAAGTTCCATGATATAAACCTATAGACCTGCAAGCATGCAGACAAGTGTGTCAGACGACGCTGGTGAGTTCAAAGTTTTGTTAACGCGTTTAGTTACCAAATATGTACATAAAACAGTTCAACGATTTGTTTTGATGTTGTTATTACTCGCTTACCGTATGTGGCGACTAGATGTGAATGCCCAACCCCAATGCCTCCAATTAGGCATTGGTCATGTTGCCAAGGTATCAAACAACCTTGAATAGATGTAAGGGGTCTTATATATACACGATGTGAATGCCCAACCCCAATGCCTCTAACTAGGCATTGGTCATGAAGTCCAGGTAATTAGTTCACGCCCGTCCTTTCGGCCCGGTGTGAGGGTGCCAAACCTAATAGCGCTATCAACTAAATACCTCGTTGCTTCTTCAGCAACACGGTAGATGTATGGGGTCTTACATGATTTATACTGTGTTCAATAACCAACATCCCAAATAAACAGTTTACCCAATATTCCCTTTAGAAACGTTTACCAGATGTCCCAAACCACCGGGACGCATGCTTAGAAAAGTGCAGTGAACTCACCTTTGGTTTGCTCGGTAAGATTAAGTATCTTGTTTATCGTTGGACACCCAAAATCCTAATTTGGTTCCAATAACAGTCAGTTTTATATATACCCATAATTCACGTACACTTTGCACACATTTCACAAGTAATAAGCAAGTATATCACATATTGAATAGTTCAGCTTATACTCAACAAAGATTCAAATACAAATAATACACGACAAGCATTTGTGTTACAAGCACCTTTGTATTACAAGCATTACCTACTAAATAACACTTGACAACACGTTGCACTATTAAAATGCGGCCCACTTAGTTTCAAATCCAATCAATTGTTGTAACCCGTTGTGCGGCCCAACACGCATCAGAGAAGAGGTGCGGCCCACCCAAGGGTCTGCTGATTATGTGACCAGGCCCGCCCCACATGGACCTGTGTAATTTAACCCACTACCCAGCCCAATTCCTTTTGTTAGCCCAAAGGTTTTTGTATTATGCGATAACATGTTTTCCCCCCAATGTAAGTGCAGCCCAACAAATTGACTGATCAACAATTCCAATACACATAATTCAATATATACCAGTTATCATATATCAACAATATCATGTTACAAGTTCGAGGTTATCATACCAAAGAATTCAGTTTAATATATCATATCCCTAACTCTTGGTTAATCACCCTATTTGCTCAACATCAATTACCAATATGTCGTTAATACCACCTCCGGTCATATTATGCTTATTAATTACATCACACAAAAATCCCCTAGTTCATCAATTTACTAATAGCCAATATGCATGTGTTTTTTTTTTAACTTCCTTAATAAACCAACCAATCATCAAGATTAGTTCGTCAACAGAATCAAACTTTGTAACTGGTGCATGAAATCCATATCATCACATGACCACCAAGATTACTACTAGACTTGTCATATATATTTGCTAACAAAATTATCTAATAATAACCCTAAGTTATACATACGCTTACTATTCTGTTGATCATACTAACACACAAATCATCACATACGAACATAATCAGATCATAACAATCGATACAACTATGTATGCAGGACAAAAGGACTCGATTCGAAACGTAGAGATATTATACTAACCGAAAGAGTCAAGGTATAGGATGAACTATTCGAGGTGAAGCTTCACGAGGGGGGGGGGTTAGACCTGCTGATGTGCGTAGAGGATGGGGGAGAATAGGGTTTAGGATTTAGGATTTGGTTTGTGTTTTAAGTTTAATCCGATTAAGAAGGTTAGTACGTATTCATATACTATCTTGTTACGTACACAACTTGGGCAGTTCATAATTAGCCGATGATGGGCTCAAGCCCATTTACTTAGGCCATCGCATAAACAGAAGGTAATTGAATTTATTCCGTTAGTTCCCATTACATGCACAAAGAATAGTGTACTGGCATCATCTTTTAATGCAATTAAAGTGGTGACAACTTCAATTTTCTTCAAATGTGATTGGACCTCAAATGATGAGATCACATGTACAGATTTTATTTTGGGCCGTGCAAAAGTATGATATCATTTGGGCTCATACTAAATAGATATATTTACGTGACATCTATTATACAATCCATATGTGTCGGCCCATGTGAATACTCGGTCTAATCAAAATGGTATCGGCCCAAGAATGGATAACATTTAAACGACTTGTTGACTTTGAATATTCAATCATCATGACAAAACAACTACGGATTTACTCACATAATTATCTATCATCATAAGCTAATACCCGAACCCATTACGTATCAATTAGTGAACATATTACCAATTCATGAACTTTACACACTCCATATTCATCTTGGTCAAAATATCAATAACTCATGTTTCCTATCAACACTCCAGATTATCCGAGATTTATGATCAATATGCACCTGGCCGAACCCAATAACTCAAGAATTAAACAGACATGTTTGTACTAACCAGGAGAATGAGATTAGCTAAACAACGAGGAGTCGAGATCACAAGATTTAAACGTTACTAACCTCAAACGTTCGGGTTGTCACACATTAGCCCTAAATGAGTAAATGAGGGATGATATAAATAGAGGAGGGCAGTGGTACTGTTGGGCGGGAAAACAGAACTGAGGATGCCCTAATTAAGTGACACGTGACCCAAATAACTTTCATTTATTATATATAATAGATAATAGATATATAGGGTTAGGTTTATTAGTAAACAATCTCTTTGATTGTGAATACTAGTATGGCCCTTAATTGTCAATACACAAGTGTAAATCAATGGCCATGATTTGATAATGAAAATACACTAATGTATTTTACGATTTGATGATGTAAATCAATAGTCAGAATTTGTACACTCAGTTCACTAATACATTAGTAATCACTCTAGAACTCACCCTATATATATTTGGGATTTAACTATCATATTTTTTGTTTCATACATTCAGAACAAATATCTCTAAAAAAAATAATGGAACATGTTTGAAGAATAATTCAAATACCTACCGGGTCAAAAGAAATTGCTAGTCATGAGTAGTTCCGTAATTTACGTTGTTGTTAACTTAATTTGTTTTTTCTCTTCACTTTTAATGCTTAATATAACATATAAGTATTAGCAGATCAATAATAAGGGCTGTCTAGTTAACATTATGTAGTCGTGTGTGTGTGTTTTGATCCTCGTATGTCCAACAAAAGAGGTTCGTTCACCCATATACTTTGATACCATAGGCAAAGATCATAAAACTTAATAATAAATCCTTTTATCACTTTCATGAACTTTGATACATAATAAAATAAATAAAACAAAACAATATATGTAAATCAAATGAAATCTTGAATAGCAGTCTAATTAATGAATTAAGGTTAGGTGCACAAAGATCATACTGTCTAGAACTTTGACTGAATTTGATTAACCACCTTCACATCCACCTGAAAAGCCTTGGCCAAAAGATCATTCGGAATATCCGGTTTTGCTCCAAACACAGCATTTGCAATCGTAATAACACCTGGATTTTGGCTGCTCAGACCGACAATGGCAATAGCATTGCCATGTCCAACATTCCTCTGAAAGTGAATCAGTCCTTCTGGGAAAACAAAAACATCACCCTTTTGAAGCACTTTGTTGATAAGACGATTTTCGGGGTTGGATGTGATGAACCCAACTTGGATGCGTCCTTCAATGACCGTCAAGATTTCAGTAGCACGAGGATGTGTGTGAGGTGGATTAATACCCCAAGGAGCAAAGTCAATACGAGCCATTGAGATACCAAGAGTGTTGAGACCAGGTAGTTGAGCTACGGTAACAGGAGTCACTAGAGATCCAACCGCATTTGAGGTGTTTCCCATCAAATGCAGTCCACTAAAGAAGAAATCATCCGCCTTCACAAGCTTTGCATCTTTGCAAGCCAAACCGTTCACTAGCACTGCGAAAAGCAAAAAGGAAAAATCAATTGGTAATCTTTAAGATGAAATGCAAAATGTTAAAAACAAAATGAAATATTACGGACCTGGGCCATTGCGGTCGGCAACACAAAAATCTTGAAGAGGGCTGCTGTCGGATGCCAAAGAAAAAGAAGAGGTTATGAGCATGATAACCCCAAGTGAAAGAAAATGAGAAGCCATATACACTTTTATTTTATATGGTTAATTTGCAATGAAATGTGTTGGTACACTAGTCTGCTTCTTAATTGCCTTTTATAGCATATGATCAAAGGGAATAACTTAATTAGCCGGCCAACCAGCATTGGAAGATGTTATCATCATATAAATATAAATTGAATTGTTTACTAACTAAACAACTATTTAGGCATGCAGCCGTGTTGATTTGGTCATAGAAACTCAAAGTTGTGTCCAAACTAATTAATACAATCATAAATTGTGATTTCTTCAGTTCGTTGGATTGTTATGATGAATAATCCTATGTGTCCAAGTCGGCAAGTCCTTAATTATTATATAGAGTTTGAGAGAATGAAACAAACTAAATGCATCTTATCCAGACCTACTGATCATTGTAGGAATTTAATCTGACCAACAAATTACAGTTGAAATGGCTGATGTACGGCGATAAAACTCGTTTTTTGTTTACTTTATTCATGAATCATGATGCTAAGTGAGGTCGTGAGCTATACGCAAGTCATTTTACCATACTGAGATAGTAATCTCCAGTTAAATGATCTTTAGTTATATATATCATTTCATTAAATTTTGTTCCTTAAATATGTGTTTAAAATGTTTAAGTGTGTTTCAGTGATAAAAAAAAGACTTATTGGATGTTATCACTCTCAATTATTGGGTATTGGCTGGTGCCACTTCCAACTATCACTTTGGCTCCCATCACTCCCAACTAAACACTTAGTGCGTTGTGTCACTCTGCAGGCGAACCTTTCTTAGTGTTTGACTTGTGTTCTTGGTGATATTAGAGGCTAACACTTTGTCAATTACTAATGATTGCAGGTGAATTTGGTCCTAAAAGACAAAAGAGGAGTCAAAAACCAGAGTGACACAATACATGTTGGGAGCGGTGGAAGTCAAAGTGATAGTTGGGAGTGGCAGCGCCCAATACCGACTAGTTGTGTAACGTCTGTGTCCCTAGACTTTTAGCATTTGTCACTTTTATCCCCTAAACTATGTGATACTTGATACTATTAATGCTTGATGAATCTTATGCTATGAAACTAAGGAAATTATGATGCTTGATACTATGATACTATGATACTATGGAAACTATGATTCTATGATACTATGATTCTATGAGACTTGATTCTATGATTCTTGATACTTGGAAACTAGATTCTTGACCCTTGATACTTTGGTGCTTGACTCTTGAGGCTCGTGAAACTTGAGACTTGGTTGAACGAGGGACTAGAGTCTTGTCACAGGCGGAAACTATGGAAACTATGGAAACTTTTGTGTTAATGATATAATCTAGTTACACGATACTGTTACCCAATAATACGCAACGCAACGCTTAATCTAACTCGCAAAACGAATCAAAGACGGGAACGCGGAAAGGATAGGATTGACCGAATGGCAATCCGATCGGATGACCAACCGATCGGATGGCCATTCGACCGAGCTACCATCCGACCCGTGCACACCGCCTTCACTCACTCTGACACTATAAATAGGCCTGTCACATCATCATTCTCACTGATGTGACAACCTCACTCGATCCAGACGCACACATTCCTATTTTCTTCCATTTCTCGGCGATTTCGGTACGTTTTACACTAGATTCTTGTACAACTTTAACCTACACGTCCTTCTCTACATGATTCTCTTTCAAAATCTCACTTTTCACCGTGAAATCTCTGAGATTTGAGCTCTTGAGGGTGACGTCACCATGGCAGCTTGTACTAAACTATTGAGTGATGTCATTCCGTTTAAGATCTAGCTCAGATCTAAGGAATTTCAGGTGTTTTACACTAAATCTTCACTAAATCTAGACTTTTCAACTAAAACTTGTGTTATCTTCATCTTTTCTTAGAACTTTTACCTAAAACGGTGGAATCCGGATCTGAACGGACTAAGGACTTGATGATTAGTCTTGAGTCAGTTTGGAAATGGATCGTTGCCGGAGAAGATGACCGGAGTACGGATTCCGATATAAACACCGTCAAGGACAGACGACTGAGCGGACCGGGGTGATTCCCATCCGATCAGATCGGCTATACACTGATGTGTTTACCATTGTCTCAATACGTACCATGTCGTCGCCGTTTAAACAGTAACTTAGAAACTTTACAAGTTTGTAAACAGAACAAGGACAACTCGATCAGGTGGCAATCCGATCGGATAACCATCCGATCGAACTGCCATCCGATCAGGTGACACTTGCCTCGTAACCTTAAACATTTTAGAAACTTTGAATCTTGATCGTTGCAGGGCAATTCGATCGGATAACCATCCGATCGAGCTGTCATCCAATCGGATAGCCATCCGATCGAACAGCCATCCGATCAAGGTAACTTGAGTTGACACTTGACATTGACACTTTGAGAATCTCATCACTCGGATCGAACGACCATTCGATCGAATGGCCATCCGTACGGATGACCATCCGATCGGATGGCAATCCGTCCCATACACTTATGTCACCTCGATCGAGTGGCAATCCGATCGGATAACCATCCGATCCAGTGACTAATCCGACACTTGGTTTGAGTCTCTTTGTTTTGTCCGACTCTTATCTGTTGTAATCTAATCAGGCTAAACCTAAAGAGCTCCATTTGATCCAATAATAGTTAATCTGTTAAGCAATCATTGTGAGTATACTCGGTCCCTTTTTGTTTTAAACTTTGGGATGCAACATGTATTCTATTAAACTATGATACTTGAAACTTTTGGAATCTAAACTCTATCCTATGTGTATGTGAAACTTGTGATTCTTGATTCTTGATTCTTGATTCTTTGTGCTATGTGAACGTTTAATCCAGAGTGTGTAGTTCTGCCTTAACAATAGTAGCGCTATAGGAGATGCACCTCCCCATTATTCTCGTGGGTATTGTTAGGAGGATTCTAGTTTTCCTTGAGCCTTGGAAAAACAGCGAAGCATCGGGATACTTGGGCTATCACTTGTTGGACTGCGAACATTAGCATGGCTGAAACTATTTTATCATTTACATTATGGATATGAGTTGTTTTTAATCTATTATTCTATGTACTCAAACTTGTATACTCGCCGGTACATTTTTGTACTGACTATATTTCAATACATGTTGCAGGTTAACAGGATGCTAGGATTCTTGGAATCAAGCTAGGATGATGCTTAGAAACTCATCTAGATAATTAAGTTTTGAACAATACTTGAGACGTGATGTACCTTGATACTTTGTGATGGATGTTTGGTCTTATACAATGTTTGAATCAATCTAATTTATAATAAAACTATTTAGTGTTATGGAATCTCATGAGCAATCTGAACGCTTAGTGCTCGCACCCCGATGTTTCCGCCATCGGTTGGGGTGTGACAAGTTGGGAGTGATAAAATCCAATAACCCTAAAAAAGCTGTCAAAAGATTTTACGTTTGGTTATTTGATGGGGGTATCTATGGATATTAGTTGTGTTTATGATAGGTGTTCTTAATAGGGCCGCTTTAAAAATTCGAATGCCTTGTGCAACTATAAGAAATTGGGACTAAATAATATACGTGCGTGTATGAATTCATTTATAAGAAGATAACTAGTAAAAATACCCGCACTACGCCGCGGGATTTTTGGTCGGTATCGGTTCTGTTTGGTACAACATCGGTACTGGGCATAGAACTGAAAGAAATGTGCAAAAGAAAATACTAGCATGTATTTTTCACCGATCGAAATCATAAAAATAATTTTACATTGAACGGTATCGTTGTAACTCGTTTTGTGGAAGAAAATTAACGTTTAAAAAAAGTAAAAAAAAAATATAACCGACAAACAGAGCAAGCAGTTGAGCTTGAAACATGATTGAATTATGTCCTACTTAGATATAATTTATAGAATTTACATATTTTGGAAAAAAGAAAAGCTAATGGACTACAATTGGACCAAGAGAGTAATAAAACAAATTTACTGTACATCATCTTTAGAAATGTATGCTTATATAATATAATATAATATAACAGAATAAAATGGTGATGTAAATTTTAATTAGGTTTTAACTATTAAGTTTTTTATTGGATTTAATCAAGGGGCTTGCATACACCCACCTTTAGGGGTGTGCAAAGTCGGTTAACCGTGAGTTCGGTTAATTGAAAAGTATTAACCATAACTATAACTGATGGTTGGTTAACCATTGTTCGATTAACCACTGATTATGGATCGGTTTCGGTTAATTTCGGTTAATTATCCAATGTATATAAAACTTGTGAAATATAAACTCATGAATGTAAAACTTCCAAAATGCTATAGATAACACATGCATATTGGTAATAGACCCTATGTACGTAATAAAACTGGACAATTGGACTAAAAGGTTAAAAAAATCTAGTGGATCGTGAATTTATAATTAATATTACATTAAGAGAGTTTGGTGTATATATATGTTCGGCTAATTGGTTCGGTTATTTTTGGTTTAAGATAAATGATTAACCAAAACCAAAGCCGAAAGTTCGGTTATTTAAAACCAATAACTGAACCATCGGTTATTGTTTCAGTTCGTTTTTTTCGATTTGGTTAATTCGGTTATTCGGTTTCGGTTAATTCGGTTTTATGCTCACCCCTACCCATCTTTATAATCCCACACCCAATTAAACTAGTTTAATACCGCCCGTTGGTCGGGTACTTTAACGTCATGATATGACAAAACTGACTTTCTAGTAGTATACATATAAAACAACTGTTGTATGCCTACAAATCGTGCAAAACAATCAAACTTATTATATCCTTCCGTTAAAGACATATTATAAACAAAAACCTAGCTATACAAACGATTCGCTATTAAAACTTTTGCAGATAAACTACACATTTTTAAGACCATAATCTAGAGTTTGATAGCATACATGGTGCATAAAAAAACCTTCATAAAGGCAGGTAGGGTTCTAAGCGTCAACAGTGAGTCGTCCATGTCCGATTGTGAATCCCGGTGTATCGTCTAGCATTCTTGGTCCAGGAGGTGGATTGGAAATTTTAACCCCGTGGTTATGGAACGTTGTCCTGTGACCTGAACTTTTATGTAAACATGTTTGTTATTCGGATAATGTTTTACTTATTTGATATTTTTTGCTAACACCCGGTCCTAATGAAATTTCTGTTGTGATAGTTTTAATAAACACCGGTACCACCAGAATCTGTTCACGACTCCTGTCCAAGGTATGGTCGGGGGGTTGTGACATTTCGTGGGACAGTTAGATTTTTGCAAAGAAGGTGCATCTGCTAGGTGAGTTTCTAATGCCCTTTTTATTCAGTTTGGGCTGGCAAACACGGTGTACTTATTTTCATTAAGGGATGAGTTTTATGAACGTAACAGTTAAACTAATGTTGGAAAATGTATATGTGACTTTCGAAACAAGTTTAAAAATGAAAACCAGTTAAACCACACATAATCGATAAGTGAAGCGTTCACAGCGTAGTAGAGCTAGTAAGTCCGGAATATCGATCCGTGGACACCAAAATGCACACTATTGATGCTAAACCTCTATTGAATCCAATCATATAATAATCGAGATTTAGTATTTTTACTAAAAACTACTAAAACAAATAAACGAGAAAACAAGCACAATGCAATTCCAACTAATGATTCGACCACAACAAGTTGAAGACACACTAATAGACACGTGAAATTGGACTGACAATCAGATATGATGAGAATGGGCTACCTAGTTGTTGACTCCCTAGACACATGCAATGAAACCTAACATGGGCAAATTAATGAAGACTCGTATCTAACCTAATGAACCTCCTACTAAGGATGATAACATGTGCTCGAAAGTCGGACAATGTAACAGATCATACATGTCTTAATAGACCATGTTGGGCCTTAACAAAATGGACAATACGAGATCATATATCTCTTAATGGACCATGTTGGACCTTAATGGATCACAAGTAGTTGATCATACATGTTTTAATGGGCCATGTTAGGCCATAATGGATCACAATAGACAATTGTAAGTAATACATGTCTGAATGAAACATATTAATTGGGCCTTAATGGAATACAATGGACAATACTAGATGGTACATTCCTTAACCTTATAATTTTATGGGAAATTGTTGAGGAATTCGTATAATTTAAGGTTCTACTTTTCATTTCCATATAATTTTATGGATATGGATAAGGTTTAAGGAATCCCGTTGTAACACTTTTTTTTTTTACCTAAAACCTTATTTTTTTCCTTTAAAATTTAAAAATATGATATATACCAATCCAGATGTGGACATTCTTAGGTAGGGTTTGGTATGCAGTAATGAGAGATGGAATGGAATAGGCCATTGTGAGGGAATGAAGAAAAGAATGTTTAGTTGGTCAATGAAATGGAATCACCCCTTCTAAAATACATTACATTCCCTCAAAATCATTCCATCTATCCCCTTTGTTTTTCTTTCCATTCCATTCCCTCTTCACCCTTCATTAACAACTCTGCAACCCACCTCCGTCGCCACCCGCCGCCGTTACCACCACCGCTACCACCGCCTCCGCTGCCACTGCCGTTACCCACTTCCGCCATCACGGTGAACCACCTCCGTCGTCGTCGCCACCCACCTTGACCACCGCCACAACCCACCTCTGGCCACCGGCGCCACCACCATCACCGCCGTCACCCACCACCACCGCCGTCACCACCCACCGTCACCACTACAACTACCACCTATCACCACCCACCATCACCTCCCACCACTTACCACCGCCATCCGATTTTATGGTCCACTAGGAGCAGTAACTTCCAGGAACATTTGGAACATTTCGTTTCTGAGCCTTCGTATTTTCTTGCCTAACAAACAACAAAAAGTAGTGATTCATTTCATTCTCACATGGTAACCAAAAAGTACGCCTACTTGCGGTGTGCATATATAATGTATATATGTGTGGGCGCTTAGGGGTAAATGTGAAATTGTACTAATTTTAGCGTTATTTTACTAGTTTCGTGAAAATAACGTTAAAAGCGGCGGACGGTTAATCATGCATCATGTAGTGGTGTTGATAGCCGAAACACAAGGGGTACATGCACAATCGGTCTTTGTCCCAATTTCTAAATATTATGTGCTTGATGTTCAAGGCTTGATGCAAAACTACTATCGAGCCAGGGGTCTCACTGGAAGCAGCCTGCCTTAGCTTTGCTATTTGTGGGATTTACTGAGCATGATGAAGATGATGGTAACCAAACAAGATATGGAATGGTAATGATCAATTCCATTACCTCGTCCATTCCATTACCTCTTCCATTCCATTCCCTTGTCCATCCCATTACCCCATACCAAACATACACTTAAGTTTAATGGTATGCTTGGTACGGGGTAATGAATTTACGGGGTAATAGAATGGATTAGGGGATGGAATGGACGGGATAATTGAATGGATCAGTACCATTCCAATGTGTTCAGTGGCGGAACTTGACCTATTAAATATGGGCCCAAAAGCTTTTTCAAAAATAGGGGGTGGACTCAATACATATAGAATTTTCGTAGTTTTTCGATAAAATTTACACTACGAAGCGAAAAAACGAGGGGAGGGGGCGAGGCACCCCTGGCCCAGACTGAATCCGCCCATGATTATCTTCTTTGGCTACTATGTGAGAACGAAATGAATCATTACTTTATGTTGTTTGGTAGGTAGGAAAAGACAAAAATTAAAATTGTTGATGAGAGGGAGTGGTGGTTGTTGTGGGTGGGTGGCAGTGCTGATAGCAGGTGGCAACGACGGTGGTGCTTGCGACAGCTGGTAGTAATGGGTGGTGGGTGGCTTACATTGATAAAGGATCAAAGAGTGAATGAAATGAAAAAGAAAAGATTAGATAAAAACCCTTTTTTCTTCCTCTCTCTTTTCTCTCACCGCCCAGAAATGCTTCATGTGCTCGACGATGAACACATAATCTAATTAGCGGGGTTTTTTCGATCGGCTCTTTGGAGCAGATCTTGATCAATCCGTTCATCCTAACTGGGTTTTGGTTTAGTCCATTCGCCTCGGAGGTTTTCTGTGGTATAGCTTCGATGAATGCTAGAGAGGGAGACCAGATCTTGAAGGGACGGAACATGGGAAGAGGTTTCTACACCGATGAACCTTGGGCTGAGGTCCAAGGCCTCCGGAGAGAGAACAAGAAGACAAACATAACCGAAGATAGAAGCAAGGGGAATGGAGTAATGAAAATTTTCATCTCAAATCTTCCTCCGGGGTGTAGACCGTGGGATGTTATGGATTTCGTGAGGGTTTATGGAGAAGTAGCAGGGATGTACATCACCAGGAAGAGAGACAAACTTGGAAACAGGTTCGGCTTTTTGAGTTTTAGGAATGTGAAAGACGCTAAAGAATTGGGAAAAGCAATTGACGGAACCAAGAAGGGAGGATACAAGCTAAGGGTGAACACTGAGAAATTCGCTAATGAGAATGCTGATTTCTGGGAAAGTGAGGACTGGTCGGAGAAGAAATCTGAAGTGACAAAAGGAGAAAAAAAGTGGAGGAGCACAGGGGAAAGGCAAGTAACATTCGGAGAGAAGGTGTTTCTTACAGAGATATGGTAGCACCAATGAAGATGAAATCGAAGGAAACTACGGATATTCCGATTTCTGAAAAACCTATTAGGGTGATTGAAGTGCATAAGGAAACAAGTGCCTTCTTTGCCTTTTAGGAAAGGTGGTGATTGGAAGAACGGTGAATATCAAGACTTTATCGGAGTTGCATGAACTGCTAGCTTTGTCTGGATTTGCAAACGCTAAAGTATATTACGTGGGTGGACTCTATGTGATGATTGTCTTTCTCGAGGACTATGAGGCAGCGGAATTCATCAACAACGCTAATGATGCGCGTGTGGTGTTATAGATTTTTATGTATATTTTAGCCCTTTTTACACGTTAGTCAAGTTTTAAATTTATAAAACACGATATTTTACTAACACCAAACACACATATGGGCAAGTGCACCCATCGTGAGCGTAGTTTAGTGTTGGTAAGATACCGAGGTCGTCCAAGGACACAAGAGCTTTTAGTACCGGTTTATCCTCAACGACTAATCAAATCAAAAGTTTAGAAAAAGGTTTTATACTAGAAAATAAAAACTAAAAATGCTGAAAATAAAAATAAAAGTAAAAACAGATAGACAAGATGAATCACTTGGGTCCGACTCGTGTTTAGTGTAACCTTTGAATATTTTCGCACTTTTGCACATTTTAAGAGATTATCTTAGTTAATGTAGTAGGCCCTCTTTTGAAGGTGACGTTACCCTCAACCCAGTAGTTTGAGTCAGCAAGGATACAATCCTAAAGGGTCGGATTATTGAAAGATAATTAATTAAGTTATTAATGCGTAATGTGGTAGGCCCCTCTTTTGAAGGTGACGTTACCCTCGGCTAAGTAGTCTGAGTCAGCAGGGATACAGTCCTAAGTAGCCGGGTTAAAGTTTTAATAGTAGCTTACATATGAGGGGATCAAAGAGTTTGGACCCCCGCCATCCAATACCAGTGGATATTGAAGGAGGTCCTACTAAATTTGACCCAGGTCCTTGCAGGATCTATACACTGAACAAGGCAAGACTCTTACCAAACCATTACCCCCGACCAGGTAGCCAACATATCTCCATATAGACCGTGGAGATATGAATGGTGAAAATCTTTTATTTTATATAGACAGTAAAATAACGCCAAGACACCACAGACAAATGATAAGGAAGATTCACCTTCAACATAAGAAACTAGTTATTAAATTCATTAATACATAACCAAATAAAAAGTGCGAAAAGATTAAAAATAAAAAAGTATTACACTAGACACTTGTCTTCACCAAGTGATGTAAGAGACTTAGGCAAACATGACCTTTGATTGTCAAGAACTCTTACGATCAATCTTGGATCCCGAGACTACTCACACACTCTATGATGGATAATGGATGATGGTGGTGGATGTGGGTTGTGATGGTGGTGGTGGGTGGGTGAAGTGTGAGAGAGGTGGTGTGCCAAAGGATGGTTTGCAAATGAGCCAAGCACCCCTATTTATAGCCTGCACAGAAGCCCGGGCACGACCCTGTGTCCACCCATCTTCTCTTTTTCTTCATTAATTGCAGTTTGTCTGCATTAGTTGACCACGCCCCCGTGTCCGCTGGGCACGACCCCGTGTGCAGAAGCGTATCTGTACTATCAAGATTTTCCTGGATTCTGCGAATCTTAGAGTTGACCACGGCCCCGTGTCCGCTGGGCACGCCCCCGTGGTGGGTGATAGAAGCTTCTACAACTTTGTCTTTTCTACAGACACTTGGGCACGCCCCCGTGCTCATTGAGCACGGGGCGTGTTCAGCCTTCTGTTCTCTTGTTTTTGCTTGGGAAGATGTTGTCGGGGGGTCGGGCATGCCACGTTTGTTCCTTTTCTTGTATTTATGTTAGATTTAGCTGCCTTTTTGCTTCTTTTGTTCATTTGAGCTCATTTAATCCTGAAAATACAAAAGGAAGACAAAAAACACACTTTTTCCAACATTAGTGTTAAAAAAAGGTTAGTTTTATGCCACATTTGATGTAATTTATATGTTGCATTTTGCGCACATCAGCTAACACTTGGAATTCGTGGTTCACGTCATTGAATATGTTGGAAGGGCAATCCTTGCCGTATGAAATAATTGCCTGGATTAAATTTGACGGAGTCCCCGTGCACCTTGCAGAAAACAAAGTGTTTGATCATATGACAGAATTTTACGGTAAAGTGGTCCATGCGTCCCAGTTGTCTCCTGCGGTAAGAGATTTGTCGGTTAACAGGGTTGGAGTTCTGGTGGAGCATGGGGAGTTAATCGCTGACTCAGTGATACTTAGTTGGAAGGGTAGGAAGTACAAAGTTTGGATTCGGAGGAGCAAAGTGACTGGGTTCCTGAATGTCTCGTGGAAGTGGTTAGGCCGGAGATTGATGAGGTCAGGCCGGATCATTTGGCCAGAGATGAGGAAGGTAGACCGTTGCAGGGGGACTCGATAGGGGAGAAGGAAAGTCAAGGTGGGGGAAATGAGGAGTCGGGTGTGCATGGGAAAAAGGTGACATTAGAGGAGACTATTAATGCGGATGACGGTGGTAGTAATGGTACCTTTTTTCCTCGCCACTTGTTCAAGCAACTAAAAAGAAGCCTTTTAATTTATTAAAAGATAAACATATGAAGAAGCCCAGTTAGTGGCAACAGGCCCAGGAAAAGATCTAGATTAGACTTAGAGGATCCATTTACCTTTAACTTAAAAGACATGAACCAAGGGGTAAAGGTTGTGGATAATGTTCAGTCCTCTAAAAAGGGTTTTGACTTAAATGAGAGGGTGACAGAGGGGGGTGAGGAACTCGTTTGCTCTTCAGGGGAAACTCTAGCAGATGACACGCAAGATAGAGGCAGTTTTGATGAAGAGGTTCAAGATGAATTTGAAGAAACAATTCGGATGGGGAACATCGTTGGTGTGGATCTTAGTGAACATAGAAGTTTGGTGGAAGAGACATTGGTTAAAGGAGGTAATAATGAGGTTAGACAATGAACTTTTTATCTTTGAATGCGAGAGGGATTGGGGGTCTATCAAAGAAAGATGGATTAAGGAGTTAAAAGTTAAAAACAAGGTCGATTTTTTGCTTATTCAAGAAACGAAACAGGGAGATCTTTCCAAAATCAATCTGGCCAAATTTTGGGGTAATCGAAATTTCGGGATGGATTTTCTGGAAGCGACGAGTTTGTCGAGTGGGTTGTTAAGTATTTGGGATAAAGGGATTTTTGATATGGTGAGTACAGTTAAGGATAGAAATTTTTTTGTTGGTTAATGGAAGAATTAAAGGATCTCGTGATGAAATCAACATCATTAATGTGTACGCCCCACAAAAAACTGCTGATAAATTAGCTTTATGGAACAAAATTAGAGAGACTATGGAGGGGTTTGAAGGAATGTGGGTTGTTGTCGGGGATTTCAGTGTCGTGAGAGCTCCGGAAGAAAGGAAAACTATAGCTTCAAGAATGCGTGTGCTACGAATTTCAACGAATTCATTAACTCCTCTGGCTTGGTCAAATACGATATGAAGTTTACTTGTGTTAGAAATAATGCAGGAAATTGAGTAAAATTGATCGATTTTTAGTTTGCCCGGAATTATTTTCTATATGGCCAGATGCTTGTTTGAGGGGTCTTCAAACCATGTTTTCTAATCATTGCCCCCTAGTTTTGACGGTTAGTAAAAAGAACTTCGGAGCGAAACCTTTTAGAATATTTAATTCGTGGCTTGGTGAGCCGGGTTTCCGGGAGACGATTGATAAGGTGGTAAATTTACAAGGGAGCAGTATTGGGCCAGCGGATATGGATCTTATGAAAAAAATTATGACCATTAGAAACACAATCAAAGAGTGGATATCTAAGCATTTGAAAACAAAAGGGGAAATATTCGTCAAAGCAAAAGAAGAATTAGAGGAGTTAGAAGAACTTATGGAGGAGCATAACCTGAATGAAGAAGAGGAATGGTCATGCATGGAAAACAAAAGTGTTCTTTTGGATTATGAAGCTAAAATCTGTGATGACATGAAATAGAGATCGAGAACGAAATGGGCTTTGGAGGGAGATGAAAACACGAAATTTTTTCACGCTCACGTTAACATGAGGAAGGCGTCTAATCTGATTCCGGGTCTCAATATTAATGGCAGATGGGTCGATAATCCCGCTAAGGTTAAAAAGGAAGTTATGAGGTTCTTTAGAGAAAGGTTCAAGGAAAAAGTTAAAGTGAGACCAATTTTAACATGCAACAACATTAAGTCTCTGGCCGAAGATGACAAGGTTGCGTTAATTGAGTCGTTCACTATGGTGGATATTAAAGAAGCAGTTAATGATTGCGGTGATGATAAAGTTCCCGGTCCGGATGGTTTGAATATGAGATTCATTAAAAAGTTTTGGGGTTTATTCGAGTTAGATTTCAAAAAAGTTATGGATGAGTTTTTTGTTAATGGGAGGATTAACATTGGGTGTGGCTCGTCATTCATTACGCTTATACCGAAGATAAAAGACCCAGTTGAATTGAACAATTATCGGCCTATTAATCTGATTGGAATCATAAGTAAAGTGATCTCGAAAGTCTTGGCGAATCGGCTTAAAAAGGTTATCGGTTTTGTGATTTCTGAATCACAATCGGCATTCATCAAAGGTAATTTTATCCTTGACGGGCCTCTGTTAATTAATGAGATTACTAACCGGGGAAAAAAGAATAATAAAAAGGCGTTTTTTCTTAAGATCGATTTTGAAAAAGCTTATGACAATGTAAATTGGGATTTTTTGCTTTCCACCGTGGGACAGATGGGTTTCCTGGTTAGATGGTGTTCTTGGATTAAAGGTATTTTAGAATCAGCGAGGTCTTCGGTGTTGGTGAATGGGTCACCAACATTTGAATTCCAATGTCAAAAAGGATTACGTTAGGGTGACCCTATCCTGCCGTTCCTATTTATTATGGTTATAGAGGTGCTTTCTTGCATGATTGATAAAGCCAAAAACGGTGGAGCTTTTTCGGGTATTCAGATTACTAAGGGACCGTGTGTTACTCACTTATTTTATGCGGATGACGCTGTTATTCTGGGGAGTGGTCTTCAAATAACATTAGTAATGTGGTCCGCATTCTCTGGGTTTTTAACATATGCTCGGGTTTGAAGATTAATTTAGAGAAATCCAATATTTATGCTATTGGGGTGCATCAGACTTATTTGAATGCTACGGCGAAGATGGTGGGATGTCTTGCTGGAAAATTTCCGTTTATATATCTTAGGCTCATGGTGGGGGCCAACATGAATAGGGTGAGCAATTGGAAACTGGTGTACGACATATTTGATACCCGTTTGGATAAATGGAAGGCAACTATGCTATCTATAGGTGGGAGAATTACGTTGATTAAAACAGTCTTGGAAAGCCTTCCCAATTATTATTTCTCGTTATACAAGGTGCCAGTTCATGTGGTTAAGGAAAGGAAGCAAAAATGAGGAACTTTCTTTGGGGTGGAGATGGTTCAGGGAAGAAACTTCATTGGGTTGTGTGGGATCGGGTGACTACTCCGAAAAAGAATGGTGGGCTCGGATTAAGTAAATTAAAAATTATCAATACGGCTTTATTGTCCAAATGGGGATGAAGATTCTTGGAGGATAAAAATAAGTTATGGAGCAAAACAGTTGAAGCCTTACATACGGTTAGGAACGGAGGCGATTTTCTTCCGGTGAAAAAATCTCTTCATGGCGTTTGGTCTAATATTGTGTAGGTCCTTAATAAAACTAAAATTGATGGGATTCAATTGAGAAATTTCTTCAAAGCTTCGGTGGGAAATGGTCAGAATACTGCCTTCTGGTTGGATCCATGGATTTGCAACAGCCCGCTAAAGGAGATGTTCCCTAGATTGTTTCAGCTTGAAAAGGAAAAAGGGTGCAGGGTCAATGTGTGCTTGAACGATCAGAATAATAATCAACAGTTTAATTGGAGATGGAAAAGAGCTATTTCGTCCGAAGAGGAAGTTAATGAGCTGGTAAATTTATGCACTCTTCTGATGCAGGTTCGGCTGAATTTGATTCAAGATAAATGGGAGTGGATTGGTGCCGCCGACAAAGACTTCAGTTCGAACGCGGTTAAAAAGCTCCTTGATGCGAACATGACTGGTTCGGAGGTGTACGTTCCTAAAGAGTGTAGCTGGATCCCTAAAAAATGCAACATATTCATCTGGAGAGATAAGATGGGAAAAATTGGGACCATGGACGAGTTAAGAAAAAGGAATATTGGAGACGATAATTCGACTTGCATCCTATGTGGTGATGCTGAGGAGAGTATTGAACATATTTTTACAAATTGCTACTTTGCTTCTATGCTTTGGACTTTCATTAGCAATTGGTGCAAATGTCAGAATTTGGTGGTTTTTTCTTTCAGAGACCTAATTGAAGTTCATGAGCATGTGGGTTTGAACGGGTAGAAAAAAGAAGTTTTGAAGGGTCTCATCAGAATGGGTGCTTGGAGCATTTGGAGAATGAGGAATGAGGCTAGGTTTCAAAGCAAATCGGTTAGGCTATATCATATTATTTGTGAGGTTAGAAAGGTTGGTTTTTTGTGGTATAATTCGAGATCTAGGAGAGCGACGATTTCTTGGGCTGATTAGTGTAAATATGTAAATTTGTAATGTTGTTGTTTGGTTGCTTCGATTTGAGACAGCTTGCGTTTTAATGAAGTTTGCCTTGAAAAAAAAAATGAAAAAGAAAAGAGATTCTGTATAAAAATTTTTATACCAGATGGTACCTAATTTTGATTCTCACTATTGACTCACGTAAAAAGTTAAATGTTAATTATAGTATTATACCCCACTTTGTAAGAAAAAACACATAACATTAAGAAAAACAATAACCTAAATAATCCCCCCTTTTGATCGGCACCCCACCACGACACCCCATCGGAACCACCATCGTCGCTTCATAATCTCTTTTCTCGATCCGACTCCTGCTTCCAAACAAAACCCAACCCAACCCAACCCAACCCTACTGCGGATCCAATCTCTCTCTATCTCTCTCGATTTGCTTTTGATCAATTTAACACCACCCCCTTTTCTTTTTCCAATTTGATCAACGGTGGTGTGGGCAGATTCACATCCCCTTTTTCTTCTTCATTTTAGTTCTTATCACCGGTATAATCGGCTTATTAAACATGCGGAGACATGCGTGAGCGACCCTCCCTACATAGACCATGATATTACTTCAGTCTCACTCAAGATATCTCCTACAGATCTTGACAAATCGCGTTCAAAAGTAAGTTTCTTTTACCATTTTTCAGCTCATAATCTATCTTTTCTGTTATTTTCAGTTCATGTTAGACCCAATTTCACATTGAAACTGTAGCTTATATCTTGATGAATGCGTATGGGTGTGCTGTGAATTGAACTAATTTGCAATTTAAACCTGGCATTTGTGACCACAATTGAAATGTTTGAATGGATGTTAGTCTACTTTAAGATTCTGATTTTGCCCAAAGGATGAAATGATTTTATATACAAGTTGTGTTGTGTAGTTCAGTTTTGCACCACTATAGATGTGTTTGAATGGTGTCGGTGGTGTTTTTTTAGCTGTCCACTTTAGCAAATGAAACATCATAAAAAGAGACGTTGTCAGATGATATGGTCAGTCATGTAGAACTCTGTAAATGAAGTCGTTGGCCCAACACAAGGGTCCATAAGGGCTGTATGGCTTAGAGAAAATGACCACATGGGCCGGTCGTATGACACGGCGATAAATGGTCATATGGGTCGTATAAAGGCCGAATTATACGGATTGTATAATGTTTTGAGTGACATAGAAATGACTGATGTGGCTACTGACAAACCCATCTGGCACGTATGGCCTTTTTTCACCCTGTCATATGGCTTGTTGGATGTGACATGTGCGCTGGTGTATGCTAACGGGGTTAGTGTCTCTTTAGTTAGTAGCATGCTTTGTTAAATGGTATAGCTTATGTAGAGTATAAGACTATCCTTAAAAGGGATTTTTTGTGTGATACAATACTCCCATTTACTTCCATGATCCTGTCCTTTTGTAGATACATCTTTGCATATAGCGTCTAAGGAAATGGATGCTTCATAGTCATCTCTGTTTCGATATATATTTTTGGTTAAAAATCCCAATTTATATTTGACAATATTTTGTGTTTTGTTTCATTTTCTTCTCCATATTAAAATTAATTTTTGCTGGCTTTACATTAAATTAGGGAAATTGCCCTGGGGATGAACATCTTTCTTTTAGTCATGGTGGAAAGGGTAAAGGTACTATAGTCATGGCACCTGTGGCTTCATAGCTATGTAGTTAATATCCCGATATATCAACCGATATATCAGTTATATATCGGTTATCGGTCCTCTGCGAGATAGCGGTACAAAATATTGGTCAGAATATCGGTACCGATAATATCAACGATATTGTCCGATATTTGACCGATATAGGAACGATATTTGATCGATAAATCACCGATTTTCCGGATATCAGTACCATTCTTCTTATTTCTACCGTTCATTTTTCTTCTTATTGCTGCTATTAGTGTTGTAAGTCTTAATTATTAGTTGTTACTGTTAAATGTTAGTGTTTTAAGTCTTGGCCAGCTCTTACTTGTTACAATTGTTAGTGTTAAATTGCTATATATATAAATTTAGCATGATATTAAAATTACCGATATCCCACCGCGATAACCGATATCTCAAATATCGGTCCTTGACCGATATCCGATATTTTACCGCATTAACTACTTAGCTTCATAGTTAATTAATCATGTCATGCATTATCCGCCACCAAGAAATCTATTGTCGTTAATTAGATTACAAAAGTTTTCAAGTTCATACGCTTAGCGATTTGGTTGTTGCTTATACTTAATTATCGTATGATAGCAATGCTTTGTAAGTAATTATGTGACCGATGTTTCTTTAGACGTGTCGTATGAAACTATTATTTCTAGTAGCTAGTAGCACTCATTTTATTGGTTCTACAGTATTGATAAAGGAGTCGAGTTGGATTGCCACTGGGTTGAATTTGATGATGTTCGCTACCATATTCAGGTTAGCTGCTCAATATCACTTATATACTTTGTTAATCTAATAATGAAAAACATGGGAAATATTATAAGGTATTTTTTTTATTTAAATAATTGTTGCAGGCATCAATAAAGAATCCACATCTTCTACATCTATCGGTATCACTCCCCGCTCCACCTCCAGAGACTGCTTTTTCAAGTGGTCTTCCACTTGGAGCCATTGAGGCTATAAAAGCAGCATATGGCACCGTTGTTCATATCCTTGATCCTCCAAGAGACGGCTTTAACCTCACAGTTAAACTTAACTTGTCCAAACTTCCTCCAAATGAAGGTCTTATAATTACGAAAATTGCATGCATTCATTCATGATTATCTCTTGATAGCATGTATAGTTGGTGATATGATTGATACTATTATATCTTAATGGTGCAGAGAATAAACAGGCTCTTTTGGTGAAGATTGCATCTGTGAGGGAGGTGGTGATGGGGGCCCCGTTAAGGGTAATCTTGAAGCGCCTTGCTTCAAGGTTTGTGCCTTCCAATGCCGGAATGCTTATTCCCCTTGTGCACCGACCAAACGAATCGTTCTTTCTTGTTCCTCAGGTGCAGTGTTATTTGTCAAAAGATTAATTTGTCTCACAACATTTACTTTCTTGCTTGTTTGCTTCATATATTATGGTAATGAAAAGCTTCATCTTTTAGATGGTTTATCTGATGAGAAAGATCAACTAAATATATATTAAGTATCATTTCTTGAATCATGCCAAAAAAATGTTTCAAGTCATGGTCTCTAGGAAGCTCTTTAAACAAACTTATAATTAGTAAATGCATAGTTATTAAAGGCGTTAGGCGCACTCAAGGCGCATAGGCCTCGCCTGGGGCCTAGGCGCAAGGCGCAAAAGAAGCGCGTGCCTGAGAAAAAAAAAGCGTACAACAAAAAAAACTTAAAATATTTTTATATAATAGAATATTAATACTATACTTCAAATAAAATAAACTAAAGCTATTATACTACATTTAATATCGTCTATTTATTACCAAAAGTTATAAAATGCTAGTTTATTAGTGTAGAAACGTAGTTTCGTTAGATAAAAGTAGAAATATAGCTAGAATCTTGCCAAAATGTAGAGAATTTGGCCGAAAACTCTCAATAATCTAGGAATCTCGCCAGAATCTGCGCATGAACCATCACCTGGAGAATTAAAGCGCAATTGCCTTGACTTAAGGCGCAATTGCCTCGCCTAGCTAGGAAATTGGGCCTAGGCGCAAGAGGCGATGGCTTTTAACAACTATGAGTAAATGTGCAAGATTGTTAATACCATCAATATTTAGCGAATTGTAATACTAAAATAAGGTTAAAAAAGGAAATTGTGTTTTGTATGTAAGTGCCATGTTAATCACTATATTTCATTTAAATCATTGATTAAGCTTAATGCGATATCCATGCTCTATTCATTTTTCTATGATAATATTTTATGTTCATTTCAGTTTTTGCTTGATAATAATAATAATAGTTTTGCCATTGTTGGAGTCACACTACTTGATCCCGAGATGTTTAAGTATGCTGCGCAAGATGTGCAATTTATTGGTATTTATACACCTTATGTACATGTGGAGTTTGCAACAAAATTTCACTCATGAGAAGACTTATCTTAAGGTTTTGGTAAATAAATATATATAATATTTATTTACCGTATAGGAGTTTCCAAAGATTGTTGTGATGGTTTAATGATAACTAGAATTACCACCCGTCGCAATGCGGCGGGGGATTCATTAGTTATATATCATGTTAGATAAATGCAAATGTTTCTCACATAACCACGAGCATGTGTGTAAAACCGAGAAAAAAATAACTAAGTCGATCTCTGACTTGTACGTTGCGACAGACCTATCAAACGGGGAAAAATAGACTCGCTGCGACGAACATGTCAAACAGAAAAAAAATAGATGAAAAAACGTTGAACCCCACACGCACGTTGCGGCGTGTTAAGTCGGAAATTTAGAACGACACGTTAAAAGGAGAACTTATGAAAGATGAAAAGTATATAAGAGACTAAAGTTGAAAGTAAAAAAAGTGATGAGATTAAATTGGAAAAGATGAAAAGATTTGGGTTGAAAGTAAAAAAAATAAAGGGGTTAAATTGCAAAATATGAAAACTTTTGAATAAGAAGTGAAAAATCAAAGTGGTTAAAATACCAATGATTTAAACTTTAGACTTAAATTACCAAATATTGAAACTTTAGAGTTAAAAAAGAAATCAATTAAACAAAAGAGATAAATAGATTTAGTTAAATTTATGTTTAATATTAGTATTATTATTTTATTATTATTATTTAATAAAAGAGACAAATAAAAAAATAATGGTGAGAAATTACCAGAGAATGACACGTGTCCAAAAAGGATTTTTGTTTATTAGTATAGAAAGATTAGTGGGAAGTAAATGGAGACGATAAGCAAATGGAGGTCAGACAATAAGTTAGATCTTAATCCAGCAGTCGTTATTGAATTTCCATGAGTTTTCTTCGCTCGTTTTATTTTTCAATATCAAAATGCAAATTATTGTTGTACAAGCTGTATATAAATGGTAATGTTGTCATTAACAACCGTGCTGTCCTTATTAATCATCATGGCAGGTAGAAAAAGCGACTGTGGTGTTTCCTATGAGATTCAGTGATTCTATCGATACTGTTCTTGCAGCATCGTTCTTACAGGTAATAGCATTTGCAGCTAGTTTACAGTTACACCTCTGAAGTATGTTTACAGTTTTTTTTTTTTTTTTTTTTTTTTTTTTTTTTTTTTAATTTAAACTTTTAACGCAACGCTTCCAAAAACTGTATTTTTCTTTTCTTTTCTACTTTTTTACATGGTCTTGTAAATTTCTAATGAAACGATATATGCTTTTGCAGGAGTTTGTTGAAGCAAGACGCACTGCTGGACTTAATAATGCTCCTCTTTGTCTGTGGTCTTCTTCCCCTCCAAATGAACTGAAGGATGCTCCTGAACAAGCATTATCTGCAAATGCAGGCTTTGTTTCCTTTGGTAACGATGGAAACTTTAGGGGGGGGGGGGGGTATTTGTTTGTCAACTGTTTATTCACTTGCTATTTAATACATGCAGTTATCTCCCCGCGCCATGTAGAAGGAAAGAAACTGGACAAAACTGTTTGGAGCTTATCAACGTTTCATGCATACGTGAATTATCATGTTAAGGCGAGCTTTCTTTCTACCGTTTTTTAAACTCTTGGTTTTGAATTATTTGTGTTTATGTATATACTCTACTTTCAAATAAGAAATAACTCGTTCTTGAGACGTTTTCATATTTTTCTTGTGCATTTGATAACAGTGTTCCGAAGGATTTATGCATACTCGGATGAGACGTCGAGTGGAATCATTGATCCAGGTAAAATTCACTTTCACTTGAGTGTAACATTGACTTCATTCAGCTTACAATTGGTTAGTTTAATCTTGTGGATATACATTTCGAGGTGTTTTAATGTGCGTTTTCAGTAGTCTCTTAATATCTGTAAAAAGAAGGGGCAAATTAGTAATTTTATTTCACCATTGAAGAATCAGTTTTTTTACAGCTGGGTATGAAACTGATATTTTGATTTACGATAAACAATCAGATTTACGAAAGTAAAATCTAATTACCATGTTTTCAAGCTGCAATAACCAGAAAGTAGTTAAAAAATACAAATCCTAACATCCCTTTGATATCCTGCCTGCATGTTATATCCCTAGACTTTTGTACATCATCTTTCTCTTTAATGTTTTGCAGTTATATGTATATATATAGGGGTGTAAACGAGCTGAGCCTGAGCTCGACTATGCTTGAACTTGGATCGTTCAACTTAAAGAGTGCTCAGGCCTGGCTCGTTTAGAATATTCTTTCTAAAGCTCAAGCTTGGCTCATGAGTAGTTTTTTATACTTGAGCTCGGCCCTGGATGGCAATGGGCCGGGTATGGGTCAAGTATAGCTAATCCCATACCCATACTCGGTTGTAAAATCTTGTCCCATACTACCCGTTGGGTATCGGGTATACCCATTAGTGTTATAAAAAATACTCGGGATTTTTATGCATAAATATATTTTACTTTCGTTTGTAATTTTATGTTTTAAAATATATACAATATATTAAATTTTTATAAATAACATACATATCATCATTAACGTAATAGTATTTGAAATATTTAAAAATGTAAATATATTATAATAATATAATATTCATCTAAAAAATAATTGTGTTTCATACTTGGTTTTAAAAAGCGAGAGGCGCACACAAGCGACGGGGGCTAAAAGCGAGGCGTGAAGCGTAAAGCGCAAAAGCGGTGGGCTTTTCGTACCCGAGGCGCAAAGTGATTATATAATTTTTTTTATATATATCCCATAGGTTTTTAGCATCACCTTTTTTTTTTTTTTTGGGTAAAGGGTTACCCCGGTGATTTGGTTTTTAGCATCACTTATCCAAAATATAGCTATAAAGAAGGTTTATATTTGATTTTACCTACAAGTACAAGCCAAAACATCATAAAAACACCTTATGTACATGAGGTGCGCGCCTCAGGCTAGAAAACCCCCCAAAATTTGTGCTTTATTGGGGCTTTTTGTAAAAAGCGCGCCTCGGGCTACCTTAGGCGCCAAGGCTTGCGCCTTGATGCGCCTCGCGCCTAGGCACGTCTCAGGCGTGCTTTTTAAAACCCAGGTTTCATAATATATAAATATAAATAATGTTGATCAAAATGCATATTATAACAGAAAGTTTATTTTTCAAATTTCAAATACTGAATCTACTAGAATAAAACATTACTAAACAATAGTTAAAGGAAAATATGTGTAAAACTTAAAAGTTTTCGGGTGTGTGATTCGGGTAAACATGTATATAGTTTTAGGTAATCGGGTCGGGTATCACCTAATCCCATACCCATCCCATACCCGTCCCATACCTGTGAAATTTTTTCTTTTCAATCCCATACCTGTCCCGTACCTGTGAAATTTTTTCTTTTTAATCCCATACCCGTCCCAAATGCTTCGGATTTCGGGTTTACCCGTCGGGCTCGGGTTCTTCCCCATCTCTAACCACGCTCAAATTGTTTATTATTTAATTATTATATTTATCTATATATGTGCGTGTGTGTGTATATGTAACTATAATTTATATACATCCCATATTATTTAATTATTTTGATCATATATTTATATATAATATTAATATTAATTGTTATCAAAATGTAAATTTAATATAATAATAAAATATATAATAATAAGCTCGTTTAGGCTCTATTTTACGCTTGCGAGTTTAGTCAAGCTTGATAGGAGAAAGTGCTTCAGTATAAAGCTCGAGATCAAGATCGTTCAAGCTTGGAACAATTCATGCTTTTAGTAAGCTGATCTCGAGTAGCTTACGACTCGGCTTGGCTTTTTTACACCCGTATATATTTATATATGTATGTATGTATGTAACTTGTCATATATGAAGGTGATAATCAATATGTATGCTAAAACATGTATGCATTGTTGTTCAGGCCCTGGATCGGGCCAAGCCCGATGACAATGCAAATATAGCAGCCCAAAGCAAATCCTTCAAAAGATTGGTCTGTCACTCTGTCATCCTTTTCTTTTTCAGTAATAATTTTCTTCTATGTTTGCAAAATATGTAAGCTAATTTAACCCGGTTTACTGCAGAGCATTGAAGCTTCACGAGGAAATTCGCATTAGCGTGAAATACTGCTAACTTTTGCATGTCTTTTGTGCTGCACTTTGCAAATGTAGCTGTTTATTCCTGCAGGCACTTGTGCCTGATGAACATACTTTTTTTTCCCTTTTTTCATTCGAGTATATTCTTCACTAGAGGTTGAAAGTGACTCAACAATACTATCCTTGTAGTGCTCCTGCTTTTCTTTTCTTTTATTTCTTTCAGCTATTATTTATACAATTTCAACAGTTAACATGGAGATGCATAAAACGAAACAATACTTGCAATCGTGTCCGGTTGACTGGTTTAATTGAACCTGTATCCGACTCATATTTATTCATGTCAAAGACGTTGGACTAATTGAGTTACATGGGTTGTAAACCTAAACTTGATTAATTTGATCGTTTTGAATATTATCTGTAACCCATTAATCTAAATGAGTTGACGGGTTGGACACATGTTGTAATAAGTTGGTACAAACCTATGACTTAGGCGTTAAACAAAATATGAGAGAATATGTGTGCGCGATCATTTTTTTTTTTTGAGTAAATTACAAAAATCGTCATTTATGTATGTCACTTATTGCAAACTATGTCCTTTGTATTTAATAATTACAGAAAACGTACTCGATGTTTGCAAACCCTTGCAAGTTATGTCCTTTAGCTCTAACTTAGTTAATTTTTTGCGGTTAAATCTGACTAAATGGACCTCACATGAGGGTATTTTGGTCATTTTACTCTCATGTAGGGTCCATTTGGTCAGATTTAACCACAAAAATACCCTCATATGGGGTTCATTTGGTCAGATTTTACAAAAAAATTAACTGAGTTAGGGCTAAAGGACATAATTTGCAAGGGTTTGCAAACATCGAGTACGTTTTCTGTAATTATTGAAGACAAATGACACAGTTTGCAATAAGTGACATACATAAAGAACGATTTTTGTAATTTACTCTTTTTTCTAAATATCTCCTCATTGGGCGCATTTTGCTAAATCTAAGCATTAAACAAGCTAGTTAAAACCTTAGAACAAACACACAAAGATAAGGTATGGACCTAACAGATGATGAATTTGATGATGATGTATTTGCACATGCAAAGGTTTATGATGATAGAAGTTTCCTAAAGTGATGATAGGTTGTGTTTCTAAGAGCATCATCATCATCATTGATCATATATAATGTGCATTCATGGTGATCAAAAGTGTTTTGTTGCCACTGAAAAAATACTATTGATTCCATAATTTTATGCATGCATTCCTTGGTTCCACATCTATTATGAATTTTGTGTCTTCTTTTCACTTGAAAATGCTTTTTTTACCATTCTCATGATCACATTTTTGTCATTTTGCAGCATGTAACAAAGCAAATGAAGGGTATGAACTTTTAATAGATAAAAAGAAAAACCACCAAAATAATTTTATTTTTTATGTGTTACACTTATACCTATTTAGTTAGGTGACAACAAATAAATCATTTAGATTTAGCCATGAGATACTCTACTAAAAGCGGCGTATCTCCTTTTATTCACGTATCAAACTTTTTTCTTATCAAGAATAATAACTTAAACTAACGTGATACATGACACCATATCATGTATAGATTGCGCATGCACGTATTATTATAGACATAGGTATTATTATTATTATTATTATTATTATTATTATTATTATTATTATTATTATTATTATTATTATTATTATTATTATTATTATTATTATTATTATTATTAACATATAGACGAATATATTTGGACTTTAGGCAACACGACAACATATTCATATTCATATTCATTATCTCCTTGCTATATGAATGGCATTGTTTGAAATAACCCTACATACATAACATAGTCAGAAATATGACTCTTTCAGTGACTTTAATGAGTGGGTTTGTTGTACAAAGTAAAAAACAAGAATGAATCCAAGGGGGACTAAGTAATTTGAATTTGATATATATGTACATAAAACTATACTCTGCAAACTTCTGATGCTTGGTGCTTCTGTCTTCACAAAACATTGACCACATCATAACATTAGTTTCCCAAAACCACACAGACATAGGGACATGCCAAGAATGAATCCCAACAAAGTGTAGTGTAGTAGAATAAAAACATTGCTTTTTGCTTTTGCTTTTTCTTTTTTCCTTTTCCTTTTTTTCTTTTCATTGGAGTGCCTTAAAGTCACAAGAGCCTCTTCAAAGAATTGTTGATTTAGTTATGATATAGAGATAAAATAATTATAGAGGACAATGGTGATGAAAGTTTGAATTATGCATTTTTAATACTCATACTTTCATAACCATTTTTTTCTTAAAATACTTTAACCTAAGTGCACATACATATGGAAATACTTTTATACACATTTATTATAGAAAAATTAAACTTTAAGAAGTCCATACATTAAAACTTTTGTTAATTACAAATATAAGTATCTTAACATGGGTTATACAAGATTAAATTCCATGTGCATGTAGTAGAATCAAGTCAGCTTTCAATCTTTCACTAATGGTGGGCTATGACCACCATCCAACAACTCTTCAACTTGATCACCATTCCATTTGTTCCCTATCTCTTTTCAATCTGTACTTCGTGTCACCTCCCTAGAGAGATTGCCACTTTAACCTTTGTAAACTCCAATCAATTCCAATCAATATTGCACATCAATTTGCGTTTAGTTCTCTCATGCTACATCTGATATCTTTATAATGTATGCCCCCTCGCTATCACAATGCAACACAATTTGAACTTGATACGGACCTGTATTACCACTCACAAAATCATGTAGAGAACGACCTTTGGTAGGCAATCTTGGCCGTTTGGACTCATCAACGCTATTAGACACAATGTAATTCTGATTAGTTAGAGGTGCTATTATGTAAATATAGTTAGAGGTAGTATTGTGTAAGGGTGGTTAATATATAAACTCACATCATTGTAAAACCCTAATTACAATTATACAAACAATTACACACACTTAAAGGTGTTTTAGCTTGGTATCAGAGCTAACCACCGCCACCGCCTACCGCCGCCTTGCCACCCCTGCTTAGCCATCACTTTCTGCTCATCGGAGCTTGTTTTTCACTTTAGATCGCCACAGATCGATCTCTACATTGTTACAAAACTTTATGTCAGATTAGTTTTTACATCCAAGGTCTATTTCTCACTCAAAAGGTGATTTTCAGATATGGGTTTCGTAGATCTTCATCCGGCGACACTCTTTTGAACGTAAGTTCAACTAGCAGTGACATTGTTGGTGACACTTCTTGGCGACACTCTTCCGCGACACTTGGGAGGCACTCTTCTGCGACACTCGGGAGACACCCTGTCACAACATTTTCTTTACAATATAACAACATTTCCCTTGCACTATGACAACAATCACTATCGTTTACATCAACCGATAGGGCATCTTACAATTCACACAAGTTTGCCTTTACTCTCTCCCCAACAAACTATGGTTATTGGAAAACTATGATTGAGCCCACCCTGATTACAAACAACTTATTCGGCTAGATTAATGGGTCTATCTCTTGACTAAGTCTTTTTGTTGCCACTACATCAGATTCCACTACTACTGTCACAAGTAATCCTAACTATAATTTTTGGATTAGAAATGATTCACATGTTCGTATGATCAATATCTCCACTGTTTCTAAAGCATCGTTTGCTCATGTTCAATGGACAACTGCAATAGAATTGTGGGACTCTCTTACTCGAGCTTATGCTCCACATACTGCCTATAGGGAGTATACACTTAAGACACAACTTCTTAAGCTGAAGATGAAATGTAACAACCCGCGTTTTTTTGAAGTCAAAGTACAAGTCAAAGTCAAAGTCAAAGGAAGAAAAGATTGCTAATTGCAATCTGTCACTCCTTGCTTAATTGTTGACTGTACTCTTTGACCTTGTAATCGATACTCTATTCTAAGTTACTTTAATTGTATTATGTGGAGTATCTATAATAATCGCAGTTTATCGCTAATCGACTTATCACTATCTTATCGCTATCGCATCGCAACTCGAATTATGTGTTCTAGATATTGTTTTACGTGTGTGTGCCATTTATGTGTTACTTGTGCATGTTATATTTGTTTTGTGGTGATTATTCGAAAACACAATCGCAACTCTAACTCATCGCAAACTCGAGATGTAAAGTTACTTCTATGTTAGTTAGGTTATTTGTTTAATACTATCGCATCGCTTACCCGCAACGCATCGCAACGCTCAACGCACGAAGTGAAACATCGAAACGCAACTCGCAGGAGCCCTTCGATCGAATGACCATTCGATCGAATGGTCATTCGTCCGGATGACCATCCGATCGGACGGCCATCCGATCGGACTGCCCTACGATCCGTCACTGCACCGCCTTTCCTCTTTTGGTCACCTATAAATAGCACCTGTCACATCATAAATAGTGATGTGACAGCTCTGGTGCGACCCTTTGACTTCTCAGCCTATTTTCTCTCGATTTCTCATGATTCTTGTAAGTTTTCAACCCAAATCTTGTACATCTATCATATACACACACATCTTCATCATTTTCACCAACAAGTCTTCACTTTTAACCATGAAATCGGCTGATTTGAGGTGTTCTAGGATGATGTCATCATGGGGTTCTTATGAACTTCAAGATTTGACCTCATTCCACCAAGAACAACTCAGATCTGAGAGATTTCAACATGTTTAAACACTGATTTTCGCCTAAATCTAAACATTTTCGAATCAGTTTAACTTTCTTTCAACTATTTTACACTCATGGACTCAAAACCGATAGAATCGGAGCTCATTCAGGCCTTCCACTCGTTCTTTAGTGAAGTGTTGGTTCGGGAACTGATTTCTATCAAGGAGACAACCGATTCACGGGTTGAACATGAACAACCGTCATGAACAGTTAACTGATCGGGCTGGGGTGATTCCCACTTCGATCGGATGACTCGGACTTGATGGGGTTTCCATTGTTTAACACGTTGTCATACCGTCTCGGTCAAACAACAAACTTTTCAAAACTTAACAAATTTTCCAAGTTTCAAAACGAGCGAGTCACCAACGGACTGTCGTCTGATCGGATTGCCGTCTGATCGGATGACTTGTGGTCTCAACACTTAAACATTTTTACAAATTTTCAAAGATCACCAGTCCCAGTGGATGGTCATCCGATCGGAAGACCATCCGATCGACTGACCATCCTGTTGTGAACTTGTTCTCTGAGAGATACCTCGCTGGATGGATCGCCATCCGATCGAACGACCGTTCGATCGGACGACCTGAAAGGTAGAGATACTTCAAAGTCATCATACACAAACACATCCATCCCAAACGAGGGACAATCCGACTGAATGTCCATCCGTCTGGATGACCATCTGTACGAATTGTCATCCGATCGAATGACCATCCGTCTGAATTGTCATCTGATCGGATGACCATTCGTCACCCAGTTCATTCGTCCCCGTTTAACACACTGTTCATCGCTTATGCTCTCGTTCTGTAATCAGGCTAACTTTCCAACGCTCCCTTCAATCCAAGACGGTGTTTATTTATTAAACTCTATCTGTGAGTATACTCGATCCCTTTTTGCTTTACGCACTTTTGGATGTTACATACGTTACTTATACTAAATCACACCGATCACACAACGCAAACACTTTTATACGCTAACCGACTCTGCATGTTATACGTGTTACCTGATGAATGCTTGTATGTTATGTTTACACAGTGATTGTTGCCTGACTCCTTAGCAACGATAGTACTATAGTTTGGACTCAGCACCTGTCATGGACAGGGGTGGTTAAGGGCTTTTCTTCACGTGTCACAGTGGTGATATGTGTTACGCATTCTATAACTCGCAGTCACGTCTGTGCATATTTCATTGTCGATAACATACACGCTTCACTTTGCTACATGTTACATGCTGGTTATGGGTAAAACAATTTCGCTATCTATTATATTACTAAACATGTATGCTCACCTTTACACTATGTGTATTGACTTTTATTTTAACGTATGTGACAGGGGTTTAGGATGATTTTGCTTGTTAGCTGCTATGGAATCAAGCTAGGAGAGTCTAGAAACAAACTAAATAAAATCTGAGTTGTCGGAATGGATATTTGTCTTTGAGAACATCGTCTGTAATAACTGTTTTATTTTATATGTTTGTGGTATGGGACATGAACCTTTAATATATTATAATTAATAGTTGTTATGGATTCTCCTGGACAATCTGTTTCACTCAGTGCCGCGCCACGATGATTCCGCCATGGGTTGGGGTGTGACGGTATCAGAGCCATAACTAAAGGGAATTAGGCAAGACTCGACCTAGTCCGGGTCGATGTCTTAGAAATGACCTAGTCTATAGTCTAGTACCAACAGACCGCCTTGTGTGAACCTGTTAGGGGTTTCGCGCAAGCCTATTTCTATTATTCGATCGACTCGCAATCATACTATACTCTATTACTTAGCCTTTCCTAAGGCTAGCATCGCACACTATTTTCGAAAATGAACAAGTGATTAGATCGAGACTAGGTGTGAAAACCGCAAACTCTCGATTGGATCGCTTGTTTGACGCACGATCTTTACCATAAACACGAGAATTTGCGTTGAATCAGGAGTGAAATCCATACTTCGTCGCAAATTTTCTCTCTCTATCTCGTGATTCCATCACACAAACAGGAATGCAGTCGTTAAGTTAGGGGTGAATCCCGAACCTTGGTGACTCGTTCCACTCTCGATTTTGGTTTTACAAAACTCTCACCAAAGTCTCGACGGACTCCAATGACTTGCGTCACGCTGTAACTGGAAGGATGTGTGCCGTTCGCCCAGACTGAGGCGAGAGCACAGTCCAGAAGGCCAAAGTGTGTACTGAAAGTCCTTGTGAATAGTCAAATTACTTTAGGTAGTCGACGTCTATCAGCCAAGACAATCTATTTTTGATTTTATGTGTTCCGATTCTGGATTTTCGCCGTCGCTAACTCTGTAATTTATCGCCTTTATGTGGAAATTTTATGTGTTTTATGTGGTTTTACAAGTTTATGTGCTTCGATTTTGGTGATTTATTCACTCTTTCGCTTTTCGCTTCGATCAACACGCACAACTCGCACTGCACCTCTATCTTAATACGTTAACAAATCGCATGCCATGTTAATTGCAATCTCGCTACTCGCACTCGCAACTCTCGATCGCTTTACGCAGCTGTGAAAGATAGGTGAATACGTGCAATATATGTAGGTGAATACGTGCAAAATATAGTGAAGATGTGCTTACGTGGGTTAGGTGCTTCTGTGCTTACGTGGACTATGTGCTTATGTGCTTACGTGCATCTGTGGATTATGTGCCCACGTGATTATGTGCCTATATGACTGGATGTGTTCCTGAGCTTTATATAGAGTAGCACAAGGAGATACTATAGAATATGCTAGAGTTAATCAACTTGTGTTTGAATCCTATGGCGATGTCTATTGCAGACAATGTCGTCATTTGGATCGCACACCTCCCGCACTACCCGACGTAACCATGAGGACAAACGCATTGCTGCTCTTGTTGCTAAGCAGATGGCTAAGGTCATTCCGCAAATTGTCAGCGAGCTGAATGAAAACGCTAGCAAGTCTTTTGACGAGTCTAGGACTGATTCACCTCGAGCTACTTTTAGCTTCAAGCAGTGTAAAGCCTGCGGACCCAAGGAATTCACCGGAGAAGATGGACCTACTGCCATGTTTCAATGGTTTGATTCTATTGAAGTCACCCTGCGCCAAAACGGCTGTCCTGATAATCTCCGCACTGTTAATGCCACTGGCGTTTTCCAGTCCAGGGCTCTGGACTGGTGGACTGCCGAAAGAAACAAGCGTGGAAATGATGCAGCCTATGGGCTTACGTGGGATGAGTTGAAGGACATCATGATGAAGGAGTTCTGCCCTCCCCATGAGCTTCAGAAGCTGGAGGACGAGTTCTGGCACATCAAGCAAGAGGGTGGCGACAATGCTGGTTTAACTGCCCGCTTCAAGCAGTTGAGTATCATTTTTCCGGGTCAAGTTACTACTCCCGAAATCACCATCAAGAAATACATCCGTGCTTTACTGGATTGTGTGGCTGATTTCGTGCAACCCGCGAAGATAACAACCATTGAAGAAACCTTCCTGCTCCCTGCCAAGATTAATGACAAGCGAGTTCGGGCTGGTTACTTTGATAAAGCCTCCAAGAATCTTCATCAAGCAACCGCTGCTCCCACCGCTGAAACCGCCGCCACACCGCAAGCTTCCAAGTCCTCCCGCCACAAGAGAAAGAACAACAACAACAGTAGCAAGAATTGTGCTGTTACCGCCGCTCTGCTTCAAGCCGTACATGCTCAACCGTAACCTCAGAACCGCCAAGTAGCGGCACCGGTGACCAATGCACCGCCGGCCAAGCGTACATATACTGGTCCTCACCCGCTCTGCCCTACCCTACCTGTACCTACCATCATCCTACTGGGATTGCTTGCAGATTATGTGTTCACTGCAACCTGTACGGTCACTTTACTGCCAACTGCCGTACTGGTCCTCGCCAAGCCTCAGCCCAAGGTGAAGCTCCTGTACCACCAGCTCTCCTTCCTGCTCCACAGGGCCAATAAGCAGCTCCTGCACCCGCTGCTCACGCTAGAGCTTGCTTTGCATGTGGTGATCCCAACCACTTTGCAAACATGTGCCCTAACAGAGTGGTGAAGCAAGAGCCACAACAGCAGCCGCAACAACACCAACAGCAGCAACCTCTGCAGCAGCAGCCCGCGGACGTGCTTTCAACGTCAACGCCCGCCAGGCTCAAGCAGACAACAATGTGGTTAATGGCACGTTTTCGTAAATTGTATATATGCTTCGTGTTTGTTTGATACTCGAGCAGATAACTGTTTTGTATCGTTTGAATTCGAAAAGCTCCTTAACCGTAAGCGCGCCCATCTCCCTACGATATTCGACATTGAAGTTGCCACTGGAAGAACCGTCGCTGTCAATTCTGTTCTACGTGATTGTACGCTTGAACTCAACAATCACGTCTTCCCTATCGACCTTATTCCGATGCAGATCAGTAGTTTTGACATCATAGTAGGCATGGATTTTCTTCGTGAAAATCATGCTGAAGTCGTTTGCTTTGATAAAATGATTCGTTTCTCGCTCGCTAATGGTGATCAACTTTGTGTGTATGGCGAAACTCCTTTGAGAGGTCTCAAACTCATGTCGTGTATCCAAGCGAGCAAGTATCTCCGCAAGGAATATAGAGCTTTCTTGGCAAACATCGTAGTAGCGAATGAAAAGGAAGGAAAGACACGAATGAAAGATGTTCCTGTTGTTTGTGAATTTCCTAACGTATTTCCTGATGATCTGCCTGGTTTACCTCCGAGTCGTGATATCGACTTTCGTATTCATCTCATTCCTGGAGCCAATCTTGTTGCTAAAGCTCCCTATCGCCTCGCTCCTCCCGAAATGCGCGAGCTCTCGAGTCAACTTCAGGAATTACTTGATAAAGGCTTCAATCGCCCTAGCACCTCTCCTTGGGGCGCGCCAGTCCTTTTCGTCAAAAAGAAGGATGGGTCATTCCGGATGTGCATCGACTATAGGGAGTTGAATAAGCTGACTATCAAGAATCGCTATCCCCTGCCTCGAATCGATGATTTGTTTGATCAATTACAAGGTGCTACGTGTTTCTCGAAGATCGATTTACGCTCAGGCTATCACCAGTTACGCATTTAAGAGGAAGATATACCGAAAACTGCCTTTCGCACCCGATACGACCATTATGAATTCGTCGTAATGCCCTTTGGTTTAACCAACGCACCCGCGGTTTTCATAGATTTGACGAACCGCGTGTGTAAACCATTCCTTAACAGTTTCGTCCTCGTGTTCATCGATGACATCCTTATCTATTCGAAGTCGAAAGCCGAACACCCGCAACATCTACGTTTTGTTCTCGAACTACTCCAAGGGAATCGACTCTACGCCAAATTCTCCAAGTGTGAGTTTTGTTTAGAGGTGGTACAATTCCTCGGTCACATCGTCAATAACGAAGGTGTACACATCGATCCCGCGAAGATCGAAGCTGTTAAGAGTTGGGTTACTCCAAAATCACCATCCGAAGTTCGTTCGTTCCTCGGATTGGTGGGCTATTACCGTCGGTTCATCACTGACTTCTCGAAAATCGTTGTTCCGCTTACTTCTCTCACGCATAAAGACAAGCCTTTTGTTTGGGCAACTGAATAAGAGACTGCCTTTCGAACTCTCAAGCATATGCTCTGCAATGCACCCGTTCTCGCCTTACCCGACGGAAACGATGACTTCATTGTCTACTGCGATGCCTCGAACCTTGGTCTTGGTTGTGTTCTCATGCAACAGGAAAAGTTTATCGCCTACGCATCTCGTCAGCTTAAGATCCACGAGAAGAACTATGCAACGGTACCAAGTGTACGGTCTTCACTGACCATAAGAGCCTGCAACACATCTTAAAACAAAAGTAACTGAATATGCGCCAACGACGATGGGTTGAACTTCTCAACGATTACGACTGTGAGATTCGTTATCATCATGGCAAAGCAAATGTCGTTGCCGATGCTCTAAGCAGACGAAGCTATTTACATAGCACTCGTAATATCCAAGCCCAGCATAATCTCGAAGCTCTTATCCGTGACGCTCAACATGCTTGTTTTACCGAACGCACTCTGAAGAAGGAGAGGATTATCAATAATGGCGAACAACTGGTAAATAAATCGAATGGCATATTCCATTATCTAGACCGAATTTGGATCCCCAAGCACACCAATTTACGACAAATTCTGCTGGACGAAGCCCACAAGTCTCGATATTCCATTCATCCCGGTGCCGATAAGATGTACCAGGACCTTCGCTACAAGTACTGGTGGCCGGGCATGAGGAAGGATATTGCTATCTATGTTTTCAAGTGCCTAACTTGTTCAAAAGTCAAGGCCGAACAACAAAGACCCTCTGGCTTACTCGTCCAACCCGAGATCCCTATGTGGAAATGGGAGAGTATAGCTATGGACTTCATAACGAAACTTCCGCCCACGCCATCAGGTCACGACAGCATCTGGGTTGTCATTGACCGTTTGACTAAATCTGCTCATTTCCTGCCGATATGAGAAGACTTTAAGGTAGAACGATTAGCACGGATCTACACCGACGAAATTATATGTCGACACGGGACACCTTGTGACATCATCTCTGACCGCGATGGTCAGTTTACCTCGCGTCTTTGGGAAACGTTTCAATCTGCTCTGGGTACTACTCTTAATCTAAGTACCAATTTTCCACCCCCAAACCGACGGCCAGACTGAACGAACGATCCATACCCTTGAAGACATGCTTCGCTCGTGTGTCATTGATTTCGGTGGTAATTAGGACGCTGATACGCGCAAAATGCAACATATAAATTATATCAAATATGGCATAAAACTAACCCTTTTTTAGTACTAATGTTGGAAAAAGTGTGTTTTTGTCTTCCTTTTGTATTTTCAGGATTAAATGAGCTCAAATTAACAAAAGAAGCAAAAAGACAGCAAAATCTAACATAAATACAAGAAAAGGGACAAAAGTGGATTGCCCGACCCCTCGACAGCATCCTCCCAAGCAAAACAAAGAAAGCAGAAGACTGAACACGCCCCGTGCTCAGCGAGCACGGGGCCATTCCCAAGAAGCAGCAGAAAAGACAAACTAATAGAAGCTTCTATTGCCCACCATGGGGCCGTGCCCAACAGACACGGGGGCGTGGTCAGAGTACTGCAGGCGCATTTATTGTAATTGTGAATTACAATTAATGAAGAGAGAGAGTGTCTGACGGACACGGGGCCGTGCCCAGGCTTCTGTTCAGCCTATAAATAGGAGTGCTTGGAGCCATTTCAACTCATCCCTTAGCACACCACCTCTCTCAAACTTCACCCACCACCATAACACCATCATCCACCACCATTATCCATTATCCATCATAGAGTGTGTGAGTCGTCTCGGGATCCAAGATTGATCGTAAGAGTTCTTGACAATCAAAGGCCATGTTTGCCTAAGTCTCTTACATCACTTGGTGAAGACAAGTGTCTAGTGTAATACTTTTTATTTTTAATCTTTTGCACTTTTTATTTGGTTTTGTATTAATGAATTTAATAACTAGTTTCTTATGTTGAAGGTGATTCTTCCTTATCGTTTGTCCGTGGTATCTTGACATTATTTTACTGTCTATATAAAATAAAAGATTTTCACCATTCATATCTCCACGGTCTATATGGAGGTATGTTGGCTACCTGGTCGGAGGTTAAGGGAATGGTTTGGTAAGAGTCTTGCCCTTGTTCAGCGTTTAGAGGTCCTGCAAGGGACCTGGGTCAAATTTAGTAGATCTCCTTCAATACCCAAAGGTATTGGATGGCGGGGATCCAAACTCTTTGACCCCCTCATAAGTTAAACTACTATTAATACTATAACCCGGCTATTTAGAACTGTATCCCTGCTGACTCAGACTACTTAGTCGAGGGTAACGTCACCTTCAAAAGCGGGGCCTACCATAATTTACATTAATAACTTAATTAATTATCTTTCAATAATCCGACCCTTTAGGATTGTATCCTTGCTGACTCAAACTACTGGATTGAGGGTAACGTCACCTTCAAAAGAGGGGCCTACTACAATAACTAAGATAATCTCTTAAACAAGTGCAAAAGTGCGAAAATAATCAAAGGTTACACTATACACGAGTCGGATCCAAGTGATTCATCTTGTCTATCTGTTTTTATTTTTATTTTTCAACATTTAGTTAGTTTTATTTTCTTAGTTTTAAAAATCTTTTCTAACATTTTGATGTGATTAGACGTTGAGGATAAACCGGTACTAAAAGCTCTTGTGTCCATGGACGACCTTGCTATCTTACCAACACTATACTACGCCCACGATGGGTGCACTTGCCCATATGTGTGTGTAGTGTTAGTAAATATCGTGTTTTATAAATTTAAAACTTGGCTAAAAAGTGTAAAAAGGGCTTAAAAAATATCTAAAACATATACACACTCACACGCATCAGACGCGCACTTACCTTTGGTCGAATTCTTGTACAATAACAATTATCATTCTAGCATTCAAATGGCACCATTTGAGGCATTATATGGAAGAAAATGTCGACCGCCTATTGTATGGCACGAGATCGGAGATGCGCAAATAACCGGTCCTGAGCTGTTGCAAGAAACGACTGACAAAATCCTCCAAATTCGAGATAATCTGCTGAAAGCTCGGAGTCGTCAGAAAAGTTACGCCGATAGACATCGCAAGCCCCTTGGATTTTACGTTGGCGATCACATACTCCTAAAGGTATCACCTTGGAAGGGTGTGATCAGATTCAGCAAGAAAGGAAAGCTCGCGCCTTGATATGTTGGACCCTTTAAGATTCTGGAAAGGATCGGCAAAATGGCCTACAGACTCGAACTACCGGAGGAACTTAGCAACGTCCACCCGACTTTCCACGTTTCGAACCTCAGAAAGTGTCTGGCCGAGCAGAATTTACAAGTGCCACTTGAGGATCTACAAGTGGACGAAATATTACACTTCGTGGAAAAGCCTGTCGAAATCATGGATCGAGAAACCAAGAAGCTCTGGCGCTCACGCATTCCCATTGTAAAGGTTCTCTAGGAAGGCAAACGCGGCGCAGAGTTCACCTGGGAACTCGAAAGTGACATGAAGGCAAAGTATCCACAGCTCTTCATAACGCCTGCGCCTTAATTTCGGGACGAAATTCCCTAAAGTAGGGGTGGCTGTAACAAACCGCGTTTCTTTGAAGTCAAAGTACAAGTCAAAGTCAAAGGAAGAAAAGATTGCTAATTGCGATCTGTCACTCCTTGCTTAATTGTTGACTGTACTCTTTGACCTTGTAATCGATACTCTATTTTAAGTTACTTTAGTTGTATTATGTGGAGTATCTATAATAATCGCAGTTTATCGCTAATCGACTTATCGCTATCGCATCGCAACTCGAATTATGTGTTATGGATATTGTTTTATGTGTGTGTGCCATTTATGTGTTAGTTGTGCATGTTATATTTGTTTTGTGGTGATTATTCGAAAACATAATCGCAACTCTAACTCATCGCAATCTCATCGCAAACTCGAGATGTAAAGTTACTTCTATGTTAGTTAGGTTATTTGTTTAATACTATCGCATCGCTTAACCGCAACACATCGCAATGCTCAACGCACGAAACGAAACATCGAAACGCAACTCGTCGGAGCCCTTCGATCGAATGACCATTCGATCGAATGGTCATTCGTCCGGATGACCATCCAATCGGACGGCCATCCGATCGGACTGCCCTCTGATCTGTCACTGCACCGCCTTTCCTCTTTTGGTCACATATAAATAGCACCCGTCACATCATAAACAGTGATGTGACAGCTCTGGTGCGACCCTTCGACTTCTCAGCCTATTTTCTCTCGATTTCTCGCGATTCTTGTAAGTTTTCAACCCAAATCTTGTACATCTATCATCTACACACACATCTTCATCTTTTTCACCAAAAAGTCTTCACTTTTAACCATGAAATCGGCTGATTTGAGGTGTTCTAGGATGATGTCATCATGGGGTTCTTATGAACTTCAAGATTTGACCTCATTCCACCAAGAACAACTCAGATATGAGAGATTTTAACATGTTTAAACGCTGATTTTCGCCTAAATCTAAACATTTTCGAATCGGTTTAACTTTCTTTCAATTCTTTTACACTCATGAACTCAAAACCGATAGAATCGAAGCTCATTCAGGCCTTCCACTCGTTCTTTAGTGAAGTGTCGGTTCGGGAACTGATTTCTATCAAGGAGACAACCGATTCACGGGTTGAATATGAACTACCGTCACGAACAGTTAACTGATCGGGCTGGGGTGATTCCCACTTCGATCGGATGACTCGGACTTGATGGGTTTCCATTGTTTGACACGTTGTCACACCGTCTCGGCCAAACCGCAAACTTTTCAAAACATAACAAATTTTCCAAGTTTCAAAACAAGCGAGTCACCAACGGACTGCCGTTCGATCGGATTGCCATCCGATCGAACGACAATCCGATCGGATGACTTGTGGTCTCAACACTAAAACATTTTTACAAATTTCCAAAGATCACCAGTCCCAGCGGATAGTCATCCGATCGGAAGACCATCCGATCGAATGACCATCCTGCTGTGAACTTGTTCACTGAGAGATACCTCGCTGGACGGATTGCCATCCGATCGAACGACCGTTCGACCGGACGACCTGAAAGGTAGAGATACTTCTTTGATTTTAAAATGCTACAACGAAAACTTCAAAGCCATCATACACAAACACATCCTTCCCAAACGAGGGACAATCCGACCGAATGGCCATCCATCCGGATGACTATCCGTACGGATTGTCATCCGATAGGATGACCATCCATCCGGATTGTCATCTGATCGGATGACCATTCTTCACCCAGTTCATTCGTCCCCGTTTAATGAACTGTTCATTGCTTATGCTATCGTTCTGTAATCAGGCTAACTTTCCAGCGTTCCCTTCAATCCAAGACGGTGTTTATTTATTAAACGCTATCTGTGAGTATACTCGATCCCTTTTTGCTTTACGCACTTTTGGGTGTTACATACGTTACTTATACTAAATCACATCGATCACACAACGCAAACACTTTTATACGCTAACCGACTCTGCATGTAATACGTGTTACCCGATGAATGCTTTTATGTTATGTTTACACTGTGATTGTTGTCTGACACCTTAGCAACGATAGTACTATAGTTTGGACTTAGCACCTGTCGTGGACAGGGGTTGTTAAGGGCTTTTCTTCACATGTCATAGTGGTGGTATGTGTTGCGCATTCTACAACTCGCAGTCACGTCTGTGCATATTTCATTGTCGATAACCTACACGCTTCACTTTGCTACATGTTGCATGCTGGTTATGCGTAAAACGATTTCGCTATCTATTATACTACTAAACATGTATGTTCACCTTTACACTATGTGTGTTGACTTTTATTTTAACGTATGTGACAGGGGTTTAGGATGCTTTTGCTTGTTAGCTGCTATGGAATCAAGCTAGGAGAGTCTAGAAACAAACTAAATAAAATCTGAGTTATCGGAATGGATATTTATCTTTGAGAACATCGTCTGTAATAACTGTTTTATTTTATATGTTTGTGGTATGGGACATGAACCTTTAATATATTATAATTAATAGTTGTTATGGATTCTCCTGGACAATCTGTTTCGCTCAGTGCCGCGCCCCAATGATTCCGTCATCGGTTAGGGTGTGACATGAAATGAGAGGAGACACCACTTACTTGCCTTAGTCGTGTACAAGAGTATTCATTTACACTTGCTAATATCAGTGAACCAGTAAAAGACAAAGATTTGGTCTTGCATGTGATAAATGGCTTGTGTTACGTATACAATAGTCTCAAAACAAATGTTTTGGCTCAACCAACCCCCTTGGAATTCAATGAGCTTTTAGGTCTTTTCACAGACTATGACTACATAATTACAAAGCCTCCTCAACCTACTGATGCAGCTGCCTTTGTTGCAACAACAACACCTGTTCAAACTATGCAACAACTCCAAACCTTACAAAAATGACATTTTTCCTTGGTTATCAGTTGATTCCCGATATCTCCTCTACAACTCAGCCACCCCAAGCCTACTACAACACACATCCTCCAAGTAATTAGAGGAGGTTGCAGTCATGGCTATACAAATTGAGGACGTTGGGTGGCTATTATGGGGGATACAACAACAACAATGGAAATTATAACAGTAACATAAGAGGAGGTTGCAGTCGTGGTGATAACCTAGTCAATTCTTGTGGGCTTCTTCACAAAACATGGTTTATGGTTCATGCAACCGATGCGGAATTGGGCTTTTTCCTTTGAATGCTCAAATCACGATCCTTCCAAAATCTGCAACCGTCCACATGGCAACTATGCGGATTATCAGTCTCAACCAGGATCACCAGAGGCTCTACCTGGTTCCTTGACACAGGAGGAAATATTCATGTAGAACAAGATTTGACAAGTTTTCACATCTCTAAGGCATATCATGTTACCGATTCTCTCTCCAGGTTGGCAATGGTAAAGGCCTTCCTATTCTTCACATTGGTTCATAAAAAGTTCATTCCTCAAATAATTCTTTTGACATATCTGACATCCTTCATGTTCCTAAAATTAAAAAGCAACTCCTATCTGTGCAAAATTTTTGTTAAGAAATAATGTTTTCATGGAGTTTCACTCTTCTTTTATGTTGTGAAGGACCGGTCTACACGAACTATCCTCCTCGCGGGCCCTAGTGAACATGGTCTCCATGCCCTTCGCGTTTCGCGTCTTCATTCCATCAATAAACATGCATTCTCTGCCACACGTACATATTATGATTTCAGGCACCTAAGGCTTGGTTATCCAAACGTGAGACTTTTCAATTATATGCTTTCTAGTTTCTCTTTACATGTAAGTATGTAACTAAGACATCTAATTCCATAAAGTTACATTTACCTACTTCCAATTTTCGTGTATTGCTTGTCCTTAGTGCAAGTCCATAAAGTTACATTTACCTGCTTCTAATTTTCATGTATTGTTTGTCCTCAGTGCAAGTCCATAAAGTTACATTTACCTGCTTCCAATTTTCATAGTAGACATTACTTTGATATGTTATATTGATGTTTAGGGCCCTGCTCCTGTTTTGTCTTCTGAGGGTCATCATTACTTTATGGTATGTGCTGATCATTTCTCTCCTTATATTTGATTTTCCCTTTGGTAATCTGATGTTTACAAAACTTTTACCAGATTTGTTAAAATGGTTGAAAGTTAATTTAATACAAAAATCAAACAAGTCCAAACAGACTAGGGATAACAGACCTTTGGCAAGTTTATTTACATTCTTTAGTATCCTTCATCGTTTATTTTTCCCACATACAAGTGAACAAAATGGTTTTGTTGAGTGTCAACATCGACATGTCGTTGAAACTGGTCTCAGCCTCCTTGCACAAGCATCGGTTCCAAAACGCTTCTAGCACTTTGCTTTTGATACAACCTTTTACCTTATAAATCGAATGCCATCTCGAACATCTTCCAACAAATCTCCATTCAAACATCTCTTCCATCGTTGTCATGACTACTCTTTTTTTCGAGTTTTCGGCTATCAATGCTTTCCTCGTCTTCAGCCTTATAACCCCGACAAAATGGATTTTGGGTCCACCTCTTGTATCTTCCTTAGCTACAGTTCACAACTTCATGAGTATCGATGCCTTGATCAAACATGTGATCACATCCACATTGTTGGACATGTTCAATTTCTTGAGCACAACTTTCCCTTCCAAGCTACATGTAATGCTCCGCATTTCTGTACTTTCCATATTTAGAAAGTTGTACTCGCATTTCTATTTTTAGAAACTTGTAATCGTGTCGTATTCGTGGTTCATTCCCAATCTTTTATTTTGAGACTTTGATCATAGTGGAAATTCGTTTTATACATATACGTGTTACCTTTCATATTTGTGTTATATATGCAAAATCGAGACTTAAAATACACTTTGGATACCTAAAAACAAGTTAAAATATAAGAAAACAACATAAAATAACCTAGTTACAAAGTGTAGGGACTAAAAATGAGCAAAACCAAAAGTTTTCCACCTCCAATCACCTTCCACCCTTCTTTAGCCTATCAGATTTCACCCTTTTCCACCTCCTTTCTCTCCTAATCACCTTCCAACCTTCTTTAAACCCAAACCCTAACCCCCACTATAAATATATGTGTCCCACACCTTCCTAACACCTTTATACACCCTACAAATCACTCCAAGCATCGAAAATCATCAAGAATTTCTCCATTATAGGCAGAAAAAATCTAAGTGTTCTAAGTGAGTTTTCACTCACTTTTCTTCATTTTTCTTCTTCATTTCTTTTATCTAACTACTTAGACAATCTCTAGGAAGGTTTCCACAAGTTTGCTATGGCAAACTAAGGTTCCTCACCACATTTGAGGTCCAAAGTAGTATAAAAATTATGCTTTGATGTATCTTTTTATTTCATGTATATATTACTTGAAACTTAGAGGAATCTTGTACCCACCATGCTCCCAACTAAGCTCATAGTTGTGGGTTTGTGTTGTGGTTGATTTCCATAAGAAACAAGGCTAAAAACCTTCATAAAATTCTGCCCAAAAAGTCCCAAGTTACTTCAAAAGTGTTGGAACCATCCAAGCTTTCAACCATCAATATTGAAAGACTTATGTTTTTGGTGAATGTATAAACCATGGAAGCCTTGGCTCTCCAAACTTGTTCCACTGCCTCATTTGTTTATACTTTTAACTTAGATTCATACACTAAGTCTCAAAACAATTTCCATTAAAGGGATAAGGTTGCAAAACATCCCCAAACACTTTCCATGTTTGTGATGCACACATCTAGCTGCTCTCTTGGTTGTTTTAAGATTTAGTAGTTTATGTACTTTTCATTTTTAGTTCATATTCATAACCAACCGAAATCATCAACAAAGTTGACGGTTTTTGTGCTTTGGTGAATCATATAATGAGGTTAAATAGATGAAACTCATCCTACCTCCATGTATGACCATTTTCATGGTTCTTTATTTTATGATTGTTTATGATATTCTTTATTATCTCAACCCAATCCGTTAAACAAAAACCGCAACTCACACACCTTCTTTTCCCTCTTAGGGTAACTTCAGTGTTCTAACACTTAGGAACTCATCCGACTCACTCTCTTGGAAACTTTACGCAAACCGTGAGTACACATGACCCCCTTTTTGTTTTCACACTTTTGGGTGCTATATATGAGAATGATCCGTTAGGAACCACCCTTTATTGCGAGAACCAATGTGAACAAAACCAAAAATACCTAAAAAAATCTAAAAAACACATAATTCTTTTTAGTATTTTTTTTATAAAAATCGTCACTTTTCGTTAATAAATTAAAAAAAAATTAATTTTTTTAAAAGTTTTTTTAAATAACAAATTTAAAAAAAAAAATTGGATACTAAAAGTAACGATTTTAATAAAAAAATATTAAAATTTTTTTGTATGTTTTTTAGATTTTTTAAGGTTTTTTTTAGGTTTTTTGGGGGTTTAGCTTTATAGTTTAGTTTTTAGCATTTAGCTTGGGGGGAGGGAGGGGGGTTTAGGTTTTTTTTTGGGCGGGGGGGGGGGGGGTTAGGGTTTTTTTAGGTTTTTGGTGGTGTAGTGGGTTTATTTTGCCATGTTCACATTGTTTCTCGTGGTTCTCGCAATAAAGGTGGTTCTTGCATGATCCCTACCACACACACACACACACACACACACACACATATATATCCATATTAAAACTCACACAATCACACTGATGCTAAATACATTATTCATACTAACGAATCCATTATACATGCTTTATACGTTTATACTCTAGGAATACATGTATGCTGTAAGCCATTCTTGCACTATAATTTTTTATTAACTTCGTATGAGTCTACCTCAACATGTATGGCACTATAGGAGTATCACACCGCCCGTATTCTTGTGGTCATGTTAAGTAATACAAAAACGGTCTTGTCGTTGCGACGACAAGATTACGCTAGTGGAATCTTCGGGTTGACAAGTAGGTGATGCATGCTAGTTTATGTTATGCTATGCCTTAGTATACGTTATTTCCATGTGGATTTCATCAAAAACTTTTATACTTATGCTAGTAGCAAACTTGTATGCTCACCAATGCTTTATGTTGACATGTTACTTTAATATATATTGTAGGATCTTGATGAAGTCACGTTGAAAAGAATCTAGTAGGAAAGACTAGAAATGCACCAAACTTTAATCCATGTTTAATAGTTTAGTCATTATGTTACCTTGTTTTACTTTTGTTTCCAAATCATGTACTTGAAGTGTTAGCAATGAAATGAAAATTTACTTTTTAAATACTTGTCACAATTAGTGATTGTGATGTCTCTTACAATCTCGTTTTCATCTCACTCTGATGTTTCCTCCATCGGTTGTGGTGTGACACTACATCTTCCTTAGCTCCATCTTTGCTCCTGATCTCAACGCTTACACATCCTTCTCCTGCTTCACACTTCCCTTTGACAATCAACAACCTCTACCATCACCTCCTCTATCTAAAACAAACACTCCTTGAACATCACAAATCACTCCTCTATCCTCTCTTCCTCAATCTCACAACTCAGTTCTTCATCTTCTTTCAATAACTCCTCCCTTACACCCCGTACTCCTCCTCCTCCTCCTCACATTCGCCTGTCGAATCTTCGCACAAATTCTAAACCTCATGTTACATGCAACCCTTCTACAAATATTGCTTCTTCTTCCAACAATCTCACAGTTAAACCCTCCTCATTTAGCATTGCAAACCAACACCCGGAGTGGCGTCAAGCCATGACCGACGAAATTGCAGCTCTTATTAGAAATGATACATGGACCCTTGTCCCATCAGCTCTTATTAAGAAGGGTGAACATGGCGATGTTACAAGATACAAGGCTCACCTATTGCTAGAGGATTTACCCAGTAACCTGACATTGATTTCAATGAGACATTAAGTCTTGTTGTCAAGTCTGCAACTATTTGAGTGGTTCTTTCTTTTGAAGTTCAAAATGCCTTTCTTTATAGGGATCTTATAGAGACAGTTTTTATTAGACAGCCCCAAGGCTTGTTGATCCCAAACACCCAGATCATGTATGTCTCTTGCACAAATCACTTAATAGTCTTAAACAAGCCCCACATGTCTGGTTTCATTGTTTATCCCAGGCCCTTTACAACCTCGACTTTCAAGGCTCCAAAACGGATCCTTCACTTTTCACATACAAACATGGAAACAACCTTCTCTACATCTTGGTTTATGTTGATGACATAATTATGACTGGCAGTAACACCACTATAGTCAATCGTGCTATAACTACTCAACAAAAATTTTGTTGTTAAGGATCTTAGTAATCTTGATCATTTTCTAGGAATTGAACTCTGAAGACAAAAATATCATTCTTCCTCAAAAGAAATACAACTATGATATTCTTCTATGTATTGCGTTCGAAAACCAATGCCATCTCCCATGAGCACGTCACAACATTTATTTCTTGGGAATAGTCTATTATTACTAGATTTAGCCAAATGTCGTCAATTAATCGGGGTACCTCAATATGTAATCTTATCTAGACAAGATATCACCTTTCTAGTCAACAATGTATGCCAGTACATTCATGCTCATACAGAGAACCACTTGTATGCTGGAAAACGCATCCTTCGATATCTCAAAGGCACAATTGACTATAGGTTATTCATTCATCATAACTTCAGCTCTCATTTACAGGCCTTTACTGATGCTCACTGGCAGGGCTCCTCCACCCTATGTGCCAATCAGATGTTTCCTGGTTGCCCGAATGACTGTCGATCCTCTGGGATTCGCCATATATAGGCTCCAACCTCATCTAGTGGATCGCATGAAAACATAAGCAGTTTCTTGGTCCTCCACATAATTAGAATACAAAGCTCTAGGAGACATAGTGGATGAACTCACATGGTTACAAGCCTTACTGAAAGAACTTAGGATAGACACAACTTCTGCTCCAACTCTCTGGTGTGATAACTTGGTGCTACATATCTTTCAAGAAATCTCATCTTCCATGCCAGAACAAAACATGTTGAAGTTGACTTTCACTTTGTACGAGAAAAGTTTGCACGGATAAAATTACAGGTCCAATTCATATCTACAGAAGATCAAACGTGGACATCTTTACAAAGCCTCTACCTACTAATAGATTTATATTTCTATGATCAAAGCCTTAGCTTGTGGGGGATATTAGAAACAATGTAGTTATGATTAGTTAGAGGTAGTGTTGTGTAAATATGGTTAGTATATAGCCTCTCATCGTTATAAAATTCTAATTACAATCAATTACAATTACACACACTTAAAAGGTGTTTTGGCTACGTCTAATACTGAAATTTAGATCATCCGAACCACATTAGCTAATTCGATTGACATATTTCTTTAAATATATATATACATGTAAATGTCCTGCATAATATATTCATAAAATGGTTACTTGCTATTATTTTATGACATAAAAAAAAGAAAATAAATATCAGTTTGTAACATTATATGAGCAATTGTAGGTGTGGGTTCCATAGAGTGGGAGGAAATAAAAGCTATGGGAGGGAAATTTTGGTGGATGAAAAGGTATATTGGCAGTGGAAGTGCATCTTCTTTTGCTTTTACTTTTGTTAATAAAGTTAAAGATGATCCTAAATCCAATAAAAAATAAATAAAAGAGTAGGAATATACGGACCATCACACAAATCTAAAATGTTCATCACTACATGAATAATACTTGTAATTATCCACCCCTTTACTGACCAGATATCAGAACTTTGTCAGCATGAAAGCAAATGTTGCTATCATTACTCGACAACATCCAAAATCTGTCTTGGATGCTTCAGCAAACCACATATAGTCCATCTAACACTTCATCACTATGCTCATTGCTTCCAACATGAAGCTACCATTCTTCACATTTGTCTTGTTTCTCTTGTTCATTTCTTGTCATTCCAGTCCACATTACTCACTCAAAAAACAAGCATCAATTCTGGTTTCTTTGAAACAATCTTTTGGAGTACTCTCTAATGATCAACCTTCTTTGATCACTTGGAACCTCTCGGAACACGCCTCGCTTTGTTCGAATTGGACCGGAATCACTTGTGATCACACCACTTTTGCAATAACCTCTCTTGATATATCAAACTTAAACCTCTCGGGTACTCTTTCGCCTGTGCTAACTCAACTCCGGTCACTTGAAAACGTGTCGGTCGCTGGAAATGGTTTCTCCGGTGCATTCGCGATACGAATACACGAGTTGAAAAGGCTTAGGTTCCTTAACATATCCAACAATATGTTTAGTGGTGGTCTTGAGTTTGATTTCACTATGATGACCAAAATTCAAGTTCTTGATGCTTACAACAATAACTTTTCGGGCTCGCTTCCTTCGGGCATGGCTCGGTTAACCTCTTTGAATCACTTGAACCTCGGCGGGAACTACTTTTCCGGTGAAATTCCAGCATCCTACGGTGATCTAAAGCTCCTCACCTTCCTCCACTTGGGTGGTAATGACTTAAAGGGTTTCATACCTAGCCAACTTGGAAACCTCACTAGTTTAAACCAACTTCTTTTGGGTTATTACAATCAGTTTGATGGTGGAATTCCAAAGGAGTTTGGTAAACTAGTGAACTTGGTTCATCTTGATCTATCAAACTGTGGATTACAAGGTGAAATTCCAACTGAATTATGGAACTTGACAAAGTTAGACACTCTCTTCTTGCAGACTAATCGGTTGGTGGGTTTGATCCCTTCTGAGCTCAGCAATCTAGTTAGTTTAGAGACTCTTGATCTTTCCAACAATCAGCTTGTTGGTGAGGTCCCTCCTGAGTTATCTTCTCTCAAAGAACTCAAGATCTTGAATCTTTTTATGAATAAATTGCATGGAGATGTCTCCATGTTTGTCGCAGAGTTACCACAGTTGGAAATTCTTAATCTTTGGGATAATAACTTCACAGGTATTATTATCTGTTATATATAGTTATTGTTATTTTTATTTATTATTTATCTGATTGTTAGTCATTTTTTATCTCTAGTTTAAAGATTAAGATAGTTATTAACGTTATTCAACACATTGAAAATATTATTCACTAATATCGTTTTGTTTGTTTAATTCTTTCAGGTACCATTCCTCCGAAGCTGGGGACGAATGGTAAACTCAAACAGCTTGATCTTTCAACAAACAAACTCACCGGAGTCATACCCAAGTTTCTTTGCTTCGGACAAAAGCTAGAAACTTTAATCCTTTTCGATAACTTTCTTTTCGGGCCATTACCAGATGATCTTGGCAAGTGCAAGTCACTCAGTCGAGTCCGAATGGGCCAGAATTATCTAAGCGGATCACTACCAAACGGGTTCTTATACTTGCCAACGTTGTCACTTGTTGAGTTACAAAACAACTATTTGGCTGGACAGTTGCAAGCATCAAACTCAAACCCTTCCAAGTTTCTAGCTCAGCTGAATCTTTCAAACAACCGCTTCTCAGGCTCTCTTCCAGCCTCCATTGGAAACTTCTCAGGGCTCAAGATTCTTCTACTGAATGGTAACAAGCTCTCCGGTGTAGTTCCACCGGAGATAGGAGGTTTAAAGAGTGTATTAAAGCTGGATTTGAGTCGAAACAATTTCTCCGGCGGCATCCCGCCGGAGATCTCTCATTGTTCTTCACTAACCTACTTGGATCTCAGCAGAAATGAATTCACAGGTCCAATCCCGTCTCAGTTATCACAACTACACATACTAAATTACCTCAATGTCTCATGGAACCACTTGAATCAAACCCTACCTTTAGAAGTTGGCTCCATGAAGAGCCTCACATCTGCTGATTTCAGTTACAATAGCTTATCTGGTTCCATACCTGAAAGTGGACAATATTCATTATTCAAGGCCAACAGTTTTGAGGGTAACCCTAATCTTTGTGGACAGTTTTTGAAGCACCCATGCAACCAATCATCTTCCACATTGCCTCTACAAATCAACCAACAGCTTGACAACAAAACTACAAAGGTTCCTGCAAGATATAAGTTCATTTTCGCGTTAGGATTGTTAGTTTGTTCACTGGCATTCGCCGTACTAGCAGTTATCAAGACGCGAAAAATGCGATCAACGCATAGTTCTAAATCAAAATGGAAGCTCACAGCCTTTCAAAAGCTAGAATTTGGAAGCCATGATATTCTAGAATGCTTGAAGGATAATAACATAATCGGGCAAGGTGGCGCAGGGATTGTTTATGGCGGGACAATGCCGAATGGCGAGCAAGTTGCAATAAAGAAACTTGGAACAAGTAAAAATGGCGGTTCACACGATAGTGGTTTATCGGCAGAGATACAAACATTAGGAAGAATCAGGCATCGGTATATTGTGCGCTTAATCGCGCTTTGTTCGAATAAGGAGACCAATTTGTTGGTTTATGAGTACATGCCGAATGGGAGTTTAGGTGAGTTGCTTCATGGGAAGAAAGGTGGTTGTGTTCTTAAATGGGACACAAGACTTAAAATAGCTATAGAGGCAGCAAAGGGTCTTTGTTACTTGCATCATGATTGTTCACCTCTTATTATTCATCGTGATGTTAAATCCAACAACATCTTACTGAGTTCAGATTTCGAAGCACATGTTGCGGATTTTGGGCTTGCAAAGTTCTTGCAAGATGGTGGTGCATCGGAGTGTATGTCTGCTATTGCAGGATCATATGGCTACATTGCCCCAGGTACGTCCTTGTTTATTAGATTTAAGTATATACATGTTACTTTTATTTTTAAACCATTTTAAAGAAACATAATATTAATTGGTTGATCTATTTGTACACAAGGATGAGGTAAATTAACATAACACAACAATATATTTTCAATAACAAAAGAAAAAAAATCCTAAATTGTTTATATTTATAATGAATGCTTCTCATATTTTTTTATATTTGAAATTCATACTCATATATGTATGCCATACACATAAAAACTTTACTTTTTTAACGGCATACACATATCTTTTTAAAATCCATCTAATGTTCACTTTGTGTGACTTGAACCTACAGTATTTTTATAATAAGATAACTGGCACATGTATAATAGATTCTAATCATAAAACAAAATTTGTTGATATTTATTTTTCCGAATTTCAAGATATAGATTTATAAACATTACATTTCAACCATTTTCTTATAATAAAATTAAAAAAATTAAGATTGAAAAAATGGATAATTTATTTTATTATGTGTGTTATCGTAACATATAGCGTTGTATATGTATAAATATCTTGGATCTCTTGTGTATAAATAAATAAATAAAGTGAAGTTCTTATTTTAGTAACAATGACGTGTACGCAAGCTTTAAATAGCTAGCTTCTTTGACTAGCTCCCAACAAAAACATGCATGTGAATGTATGACGATTGGGATCCAAAGCTAAAAGCTTTAGTTTCTCTTAACTCTATAAAGATGATGTTGCATAATTAAATATAGACACCTTTATTTTTAACTTGCATTTTATATCGGTTAAAGTACTATATAATTTATTAATAATGGATTTGGTGGTGACAGAATATGCGTATACATTGAAGATTGACGAGAAAAGTGATGTTTATAGTTATGGAGTAGTATTATTGGAGCTGATCACCGGAAGAAAACCAGTTGGGGACTTTGGGGAAGATGGATTAGACATCGTTAGATGGTCGAAAATGCAAACGAATGGGTCGAAAGAAGGAGTGGCGAAGATTTTGGATGAGCGGCTTAAAAAGGTACCAATTGATGAAGTGAAGCAAGTGTTCTTCGTCGCGATGTTGTGTGTACAAGAACACAATGTTGAGAGACCTACCATGAGAGAGGTGGTGCAGATGCTTGCACAAGCAAAACAGCCCAATACATTCCACATTCATTAATGTTGTGTGTGTTTGATAGATTTGGAGTGGAGTGTGTAACTGTTGATTATATATAATGAAATGAACCAGGTGTTAATGAAAAATAAAACTGAATATATCGCTAGATGACAAAGACTTTGACAAATATTTGTTGTAAGGATGTTGAAACATAAAATCGCAACACAACTACACAAGGATAATTAAATAAACAGCCATACATGAATTGTTTAACGACCAGAATGTCCACATGGTTGGTCTACAAATGAGTTCCACCGGACATAACTTTGTGACAGATTTTGAATTTTGCATGAAATGTGTGATAATCCGAGATTTCAAGACCTTTCCTTTTCGAATTCGCGCCACCTGTTTTATATTTCGTTGTGTAGTGTATTATGCATATTATTTTAGAATGATGTTTGCGTAAGCTACTTGGTGGTTTAATGACGAAAAACCCATGCAACTAGAGTCTTTCGCCATAGAAGTCTTTCGTCAAACACCCTCTTGACGAAACATGGTGTTTCGCCGAAGAAGGTTTTTCGCCAAATAGGGGGCTTCGGCCCAGTATCCCTCGAGCCCAGTTGAGCCCAACCTTTCCCCTTATATGCGTACAGTCTATTGTAAATCCATTGGCAAAACCATAGTTACACCTTAAGGAAGCGACGGCAATGGAGATTGTCGAAATGTCATCTGCATCGATCGGACCTTTTCCCCTAGGAGTATCATTGTCCATCCATTCCTGAAAACAGCTATATCATTCATCGGTTAGTATATATATATATATATATATATGTATTTGTTCCCTAACCCTCGTTGATTGTTCTTGATCATGTGTGATTATTATGATTCGCTATGACGGTCTCGGGTTTAGTATGATTCGGATTTGTTATGGTTTGTAATGAATGATGACTATATGAAAGTGTGGGGATCTTTTAATAAACTGTGAAGTATTGAATCAATGCACTTAGCCATATTCATGAGAGGAAATTTGCATAATGATGACTCAGTAACCTAGGGTTCATGTTTGTGTTTGATCATCATGATTTAAGTGACAGATGTGATGTGATGTCGATAATTGTTGGGATGGCACACTAAACACAGAACTGTTATATGATTTGTAGCGAACCCTAGTCCGCAAGTTAGGTATACATGATGATGATCGATTATTGGAAATTAATATGTTATGTAACTTGATTGAATGATTAATGATAATGATTATTGGTAAATGATGAGAGTTACATGAATGTATGGAGAGTTGCTTTGATTGTGTAACTGTTGCTATATGCTATTTCGTCACCTGTAACTCGATGAAGAACAATGGTGTTTCGTCACCCCAACCCGACGAAACATATAGTCTTTCGCCATGAATGAATCCGACGAAAGATGGGTCTTTCGTCGTATTGGTAATAAGTTGAATAGTGAGTGGGTTATGTCGTGCATGCTATCTGACAGTTGTGATTGTTGTCTAATGTAAATTGTATGATGTGAACAACCAATGTAACTGTGAGTGTTATTGCATGATAACAAGAATAAGTAACCTAGTTTGAATTGTGTGAGTATAAAACCTACTTATTATGGGTTGTGACCTGCACGTGGGATATAAACTTGTTTGAGAAACGAATGCTCGATATGTGATATACTGTGAACTTAGCAGCAACTTCAATCTGTGAAAACACATGTACTGCTAAGTGATCGATTTGCATGGGAAACCCATACACTTGTTATATGATCTCACGATAAAAGTTATAGATCAACGGATTGTATGTTTAACAGTTACGATGCGTATGAGTACGTGTGTCATACTTGTCTGCTACTTGTGCAACGTGTATGTTAGATACGTGATATGTGTGAACACTATACTGATTGTCTTTGGTAACCACGGTAGGGTTTGGTTGACCGACTTGGAACGGGTAAAGTAACTTGTTAAATACCGAGCAAATCTAAGGTGAGTTCACTGCTCTTTTTTCCAAGAATGCGTCCCGGGAAGGGACATCTGGTAATCGTTCCGGGGAGGAACGTCGGGTTATTGGGATGTTGGTTATTACACTCATTTCTATCATTAAGTCCCCTTACATATACCGATTAGTTGCCGGGGAGGCAACGGGGTTATTAGTTGATAGCGCTATTAGGTTTGGCACCCTCACACCGTACCGGGGAGGACGGTCATGAACTAATTACCTTAACCACTTGACCAATATGTGATAGAGCATTGGGGTTGGGCAAATAAATCTAGAGCCATCTGCGATAATCGAGTTAATAACAACATCAAATCATGGAATTATACTTATATCTGCTAACTAAAACATGTTAACAAACTTTGAACTCACCAGCGTCGTCTGACATACTTGTCTGCATGCTTGCAGGTCCATACGGTTATATCATTTGGAACTTGTTGTCTGGAAGGCTGGAGTGGTCATGGGTCGAGATACATGAGATCTCAAGACAAGTCTAATGGTTTTCGCACATGTGGTTTATGAACCGCTTAACAAACGATTTATGCTTCCGCTGTATACAATGAATTACATTTAACGTTTTGTAACACTTTATGTTTATGAATGAAAGTTTTTATTTAAATATAGTTATGAGTTCAATGTGATTGGTGGCTAGATCCTGGTACGTCACACGCCTCGCGAGGGTTTCCGCATGTGGTATTTTGGGGGTGTGACAAAATGCTCCAAACTTGGGGTCTAATATGTTGGATTTACTCTTAAGCACATAGTTCTTAAGCCAGAATTTTCGTACATAAGCAGCAGAAACATACAAAACAAACGAGTCTTAACAACCCAAAGGGTACATGCCAAAAAGTCTTAACGTAACTTCTGAAATTAGAGGACAAAGATAACTAGGATGCCAATGCACAGGATGTGGTAGCCTTAAATCCGATGTCATTGACGTTCACAAGGCTCTATAGTGGACCTATACTTTAACTTGGCATACATATTAAAAGTCAGCTACTTTGAGTAAGTTCTAGTTTCATAAAGCAACTTTTTATGTTTCCATGCATTATATCATAGCATAACAATACATACATGACATAGCATAACATCATATACATTCCTTTACCTTACGTAGTTATACAACCATCGGCAAGCCACATAGGCAGTGCCCATAAATCATGCTTATAGTGTTAACTTTATGCTTTAAGCAATTAACGTTATCTTTAGACACTTGCGTTAACTTTAGATGCATTCGAGACTAGAGTGTTGGCTTTAGACATCTGCGTTAACTTTAGATGCATTTAATCTCCTTCAATAGTAACTATCTTTCATGCATACTTTTAGAAAACTATACCCTTTGCCTGTTTACCTTTAAACTTTGCATTTATAAATGTGTACATGTGTCAGGAATGTATCTTAGCAACATGTTAACTTTAGACATATTATTTGATAAACATTCTTGACACCTATGAGCCTTGACATCAAAATTATTTCCTTCATAATCCTGTATATTTATCTAGAATAAATACTTTACTTTAAATATTTTATCGAATATACACATCACCCTAATTCAGTCTATAAAAAGGGATTTGGAAACTCACTTGCGATACTATGCTTTAAATCATCGTAAGCTAGATGATCCTTGGACTCTAAGTCAGTTTGGTCAAAGGTTCACATGTGACTGGCCAACTTTTTGCATAGGTCCTTCGTGCAAAATCTATTCATACGATATCTAGGGTTTTTCAGACCAAACTATCATGCGATGAAAGTTATATGAACCGTTTGTACCGAACTAGATTTTGTACAAATAATCTCTAAAAAGTTCTATATGAAAATTATTTACTATACGTATAAAAGATAAAGTTTTCGTATCAAACAATAAGCGAGAACTGCATGTGAAAAGTAGCTCTCTTCCTTGAGCAAAAACCCTAATGAGTTCTTATGAGGTTGCAGATCTGTAAACCCATCAAGATATGAACTTTATGCGTCTACATACCCCAAAATTAACATTTATAAAGTTCCCACGCATTTTCTGTTGCGAATACATGAGCTTTAGGTGAAAATCTTACCTTTGAACCGTTTTTACTGAACTTGAGCTAGGATAGCTTCAAAATCCTTATATCGGCTTGTAATCAACCTTGGTTTTACTGGTGCATGACTTTGATCGCACCACCCAAATGTCCCACGCAAGACCGTGACTAAATCGGTGATTTTTGGGTTGAAAAGAGGTGTACAATGGGTGGTCGTCACAATTAGCCCTTTAACCTCCCTTGGGCCCTAATTATGAACACATTTCAGAATACTATCACACCCCCAAAATACCCCATGTGGAAACCCACGCGAGGCGTGTGACGTACCAGGATCTAGCCACTAATCACATTGAACTAATAGTAATATAATAAAATGAAATTCCCATTCAATGTAAAAAGTGTAATCCAAAACATTAGTTTAAAACATGTTTACGTATTGTTCAAGCAATTTTACACCATAATTTTTGAAGCAATTCAATATTCAACGTCATTCCAAGCGTCACGACCCATGACCACTCTAGCATCCCAGACTGCAAGTCCCATACCACGTATCTAACGACCTGCAAGCATGCAGAAAAAAAGTGTATCAGCATAAAACTGGCGAGTTCACAGTTTTGTTAAACGTTTAGTTGTCAAGTGTTTAGTTTAAAGACATGTTGATAATAACTCGATACCGCAAGACGACTGTTTCTTTGCTCTTCCCCAATGCCTATCAGCATTGGTCATGTGGTTAAGGTCATTAGTTCACGTCCGTCCTATCCAGGTACGTCGTGAGGTTGCCAAGCCTAATAGCGCTATCAACTAATACTATGTTGCCCTCCAAGCAACTAGTTCGATAGTAAGATGGGACTTAAGTGACAGAGTTGAGTAGATTATCCAACATCGAATTTAAACCATAGTTTGTAACATATCCCCTCCAGGGATATAAGTTTGTAAAGTATCCCCTACAGGGATGCAAGTTTGTTTGTTTGTCCCCACAGGACGCATGCTTGTGAAAAGAGTAGTGTAACGCTCCGCATTTTGTACATTTCTTTTTAGCAAGTCATGTTGTACTTTCCATTTTTAGAAATTTGTACTCTTGATGTATTCTATTTTCGATTCTATTGTAATCCGAGACGATTGATCATAATGAAAACGAAACTATTTTATCATATACGTGTTATTCATGTTAGACTATTGTGCGACATTGTATTTAAAAATCATATTTGGAACGTTATATTATTCTAGACTCTTGATTCTTTATTACACATTGATACTTGATATTCGTTAAACTAGTTAAAAAGCTTAAAATAGTCCAATTGAAAAATGAAATATTTGAAACCTGTGCCTTTGTATGAAGGTAGTGGCTTCGTACGAATCCATGGCTTCGTACGAAGGGAGCAGGTGCTAAATTTTAGGAAACCCTAAAGTTCCCTCAAATTTATAAATAGAGACCCTCACCTCTCATTTCTACTCGCCATTTCCTCTTGCAAACTCTCCAGAATTTCTGTTGCGATCAGAGCTTTGTAAGAATTCTCCTTTCTCCATTTCCATTCTATTTTATTTCATTTCTTGCACTCTAAGCACACACACTCTTGTTTTTCTCAAAAACCTTTGATTCTAACTATCTTGAGGATGGTTTTCACTCGTTTTTCCTAGAAAAACTGTTGTGGAGCATCACTTATACAAGATTGGATCAAAAGTAGTAATATTTTACAACTTAAATCATAGATTTTCTTTCGTTTATCGCACGATCTTGATGGAATCGGGAACCTATCAGACCCTAACTTAAATTTATAGTTAAGGGCCTGCATTAGGGTTAATTTCCATCAAGAAATGATCTGTTTAAACAAGATCAAACATAAATTTTATCAAGAACAGTGGCTTCGTACGAAGGCACTATGTCCCTTCATACGAACCCACCCCTGTTCATATGATTCTGTTTCGTTTTCAATTTTGTTTTCACGCATTTTTTGCCTTAATTAAACATGTTATCTATTAACTTAACGAATTAAACAAAATACCTCAACCTTTTCCATTAAATCAGATCAAAACAGAAGAATTTTATAACCAATCCAGTGGCTTCGTACGAACCCACACCTAGCTTCGTACGAATCCACACTGTTAAACCAATCAAGCTGTTTTATTTTCCGTTTTAACCTCAGATTTCACTCTTGATCATTTTACTTACTGTTTACCATCATTTATTTTACTGTTTAACATTCAGATCTGTTCATTTTACGTTTTAAACAGTCACTTCGTACAAGGACAGTCCCTTCGTAAGAAGGCACTGTTTTGTGTTTTAACTTGTTAGTTTCGCGTATTTTGATAATCTGACCCAACACTCTCTCATATCAGTAATCTTATAATCTCATTTACTCATTTCAGCTTAATCTCGAGACTTCTCCAATCCCACTCGCGGTTTAGCACTAACCTACGCAAAACTGTGAGTATACTCGATCTCATTTTCGTTTTAAACACTTTGGGTGCAACATGTATTCTATATAAAAACACGTGACACTTGAAACTTATTTATTCACACTCTATCCACATTTAGACATGAAAAAATTGTTGATACTATAATCTCATATGCTATGTAAACTCTTTGTGTCTATATGCTCATTAACTTTGTACAAGCCTACCTTAACAATTATAGCGCTATCGGATTAACGCACCGCCCATTAGTCTTGGGGTATTGTTAAGTAGAATATGTTAACCTCACATTAGTCTTGGGGAAAGGCAAATTTGCGTTGTAAACTTTGGTTTGAACATATAGCTTACACCGTTTCAGCATATTAGTAACTTGTATTATGTTATTCATGTTGGATATGAGCACTTCTAAACATCTTATACTATTTATGCTATGTATCAAACTTGTATACTCGCCAACATTATTGTTGATCAGATTTTGTTACATGTTGCTGGTTGATACTCAAGATGATAGCGAAATCAAGTTGGGATGGACTTAGATAATCATCTTAATAATAAACAATGTTTGTTGCAATTTGGAGTTAATTGCCAAAATCGTCCCTGAGGTTTGGGCAGGTTTGTCATTTTCGTACAAAATGACACTTTTGTACCAAATTGCCCCCAACGTTTGTAATTTTTTGTCATTTTCATCCAAACCACTAACTTATTTTATTTTTTCTGTTAAGTTGAGGATATTTGGATGAATATGGCAAATATAAAACCACAGGGACGATTTTGGCAATTTACTCAAACTCTTTTAAATTTCTTTTATTTAATAATTTTGTTACATATAATAAAAAATAATATACATGCAGTTTTTATATGAAAAAAAATAATAGCTTTGTCACAAATTTTTTATAAATTTTCATCCAACCACTTACTAAGTTAATTTTCTATTAAGGCGAGGATGTTTATAAACTAAGACAGAAATTAATTTCTAATTTTTTATATAGATCAGTTTTATAAAAATAAAATCTACGTAAACCTCTAAATTTTATAAAACTAAAATGCTGGTGACCTTATTGAAAAAGGTCAAATAAAAAAATCTTATCATATGTACCAAGTTTGTAATTCATCTTCTACTCTTTTAAATTCGCTCCTAAGGAAAAACAGAAGCCAATCCCCCCCCCCCCTATCAAACAACGTATCGTTACCAAACCTTAAAATTACCCACCAAATTGTAATTATAATGCTATGAACCAAAAGTTTCTTTACTCAAGCCACTCAGAATAAGTATTAGTTAGTTACCCTCATAATCTTAATTAAATAAATACTTTATTTCTACCAACATATTTCTTAGGTGCTTAACACATTTAAAAAATATGTAACGTTCTATTAATTTTTTTTCTAAACATTCCATGTATATTCTTTTTTATTATATATGTAACAAAAATAGTTAAATAAAAGAAATTAAAAAGGGTTTGAGTAAATTGCCAAATTCATCCCTGTGGTTTTATATTTGCAAGTTTCATCCAAATATCCTCAACTTAACAGAAAAAATAAACTAAGTTAGTGGTTTGGATGAAAATGGCAAAAAGTTACAAACGTTGGGGGTAATTTGGTACAAAAGTGTCATTTTGGACGAAAATGACAAACGTGCCCAAACATCAGGGACTCTTTTGGCAATTAACTCTGCAATTTGTCTTTATTTGGAACAATGTAATTGTTTTAGTTATTTATGAAATTTGATTTAAATTATATTGTCACATTAGTGTTATGATGCTTTGAGCGATTTGTTCGTCTCATCCCGATTTTTCCGCCATCGATTGGGGTGTGACAAGTAGTTAACTCACCTTAGCTTAGCTCCACCCGAGTTAGAATGGTTAACCACGTCCTATTATGGTTACCAATATTGTTAGGGTTTATGTATGCAAATTCACGTAAGTTTTACACGTATCTAACAGGTAGCATGCGTACAAGTTGTCACAAATATATTACCGAGTAGTTTTTAAGCACATGTTCATAATATACATTACGACATGCCATTCATCAATTATACAACCATTAAGCACATTCGACAATTTACAAACTCTTAAGCATGCATAACTCAATTCGCTGAAAATAGGCTGTTTTGGGATGTCAGTTTACCGTACTTATGATCTTGCAAAAATTATGATCTTTTTTTGTGACATGCCCGTCGGAGGGGTTGGACTTGTGTTAAAATTTCAGAGTCCACCCTTTACCAAAAATTTATAAAAATCTATTTACTAAGCAACAATCAGATTCGTCACTTTCTGACTGCAGCTTACAAAAAAATTCATTTAAAATTTCTCGGTTGTCCGATTGACGAAATTCCAGTTGGAGGTTCGCACGGACACCTAATCCCATATACAGTATAAATTCATGGTCTAACTCTATGTATTCATCAAGTTATGAGTTAAAACCTAACACATAAAATCTGTAGAAAAACACAGCTTTAATTGCTGAAACGAAATAATTTAGTTAAAATAGCAAACGATGTCCAAAAATCATGATTCCAGCGCCATTAGAAGTGTATTTCGAAATAGCACGTTATAGACTCAGGAAAATCTAGTTTTTGTTAAGTTATGACTGGTTACAACCAACCGAAGTTGGTTGTAATGTTCTAGCAGCCTCATTGTCACACCCCAACTGATGGCGGAATCATCGGGGCGCGGCACTAGGCGAATCAGATTGCTCAAGAGAATCCATAACAACTATTTAGCGACAATATTTAATGCGTTCATTATCCCATACTAATAAACAATGTAGCAGCAAACAGTTATACATATTTCATGTTCTCTCAAACAATACAAATCCGACAACCTAGATTTATTGTGGGTTTCTAGACTTCCTAGCTTGATTCGAGATAGCCTGCGATTATCCTGCATGTTCAGCCCGTGAATCGGTCGTCCCTTCGACAGAAATCCGTTCTCAGACTGGTTCTCCACTAGAGAATGAGTAGAGAACTTGGACGAGCTTAGGGTCCATCGGTTTTATAAAAGAGTTAAAGGGAAATTGAATCAGTTGGAAAAGTGTCTAGATCTAGCTTAGCTTTGTGTAAAATCATGTAGAAATCCTTTAGATCTGGACCGTTCTTGGCGAGATGAGGTCACACTTCAATGTTCATAAGAACCCGAGGTGACGTCACTCTAAAACAACCCAAATCAGGTGATTTCACGATGAAAACTTATGATTCGATGGAGAAGATGATGAGAAGGTGTGTGCTGATGATAGAAGTACAAGATTTAGGATGGAATACTTACGAAATCGCGAGGAATCGAGAGAAAAGTGCCTGGGAGCGTGCTGGTCGGATGAGGCTGCCACATCAACGAACAGTTGATGTGACAAGTGGGGTATTTATAGGTGAGAAGGAGAAAGGCGGTGGGAGTTAACTGGTCGGATGGTCGTTTGGTCGAATGGCCATCCGATCGGATGGTCATCTAGACGGATGGCCATTCGATCGAAGGGTCATTCGATGGGCGGCTTGTGCGAGTTGGTTTTCCGACTTTTGTTTCGTTCGACGTGTTTTGTTGCGTTAAGCATTGTGGACACATTAAGCGTTTAGTGATACAAGTAGTGTCGTGTTAAGTGCGATAGATTGGGTTGTGCATGCCTGCGAGTGCGCATTTTGATAGTTTCAACAATTCCACTGTTATTATTATTACTATTATTATTATTTATATTATTATTATTATATAACGGGTCATAGCATAAGTATTTGTGTTTTAGCGTTAGCGTTGCGACGCATCACGACGATCGATGAGAGCAGCTTAACTATCCACGCGATGTCATCGTGAGCGTTAGTGTATGCGTTGTGATATGCGATAAAGCTTGTGAAAGTGTGTGAATATATGCGATATAGCGTTGTAAGCGATATAGTTACATTATGATCCGAATCTCTGGTGCTAGGCGTAACGAGTGTAACGAGAGTAACAAGCACGAAGGTGCGGGTTGTTACAGTCTCCCCTGCTTTAGGATATATCATCCCCACATTAATCCACAATGAGGGCTTGCGAGAATTGATGCAAGAGCGAGTAGCGAGCATTGACACGCATAAGTGGCGGATAAGCGTTAAGATAGGCGAAGAGCGAACAAGTGATCGATAGAGAAATTGATTGACGAGAGAGTCTTGGTAACCCAAAGAAAGCGATGAGTAAGGCGATTTGTTTGACTAAAGGATAGTATTTCACAAGTTAACAATCCAAAGAGCGTTTAGGGTTCTCGAAAAGTTTGATGGCAATGAGATTTTAAAGAAAGGTTTTGGTTTAGGAAAATTTTCGTACGGCGCGGCGTTGAACTTGAGTTGATGTTCATGCCGGCGTTGTCAAAAAGGTTTTGTTGGTTTATCGATATATTTGTTGGAAAACTTGATTTTCAAAAAAAATTTCTTATGACGTGGTGTTAACTTAAGTCGATTGTTAATCCACGTTACAAGAGAGTTTTGTTTGTCCAAAAAGGGCTTTAATTAAAATTTTTTAGAAAATATTTCCCTTCATTCCAAATAGTTTGTTAGAAAATTTTGTTTTTACAACTATTTAATTGGTTCAAAAAGCTTTAAATTAGCGTCGAGCCCACATGGCACCTTTCCACTAAAGTTTGTCAATATGGCTAAAACACTTATATATAGGAAGTACCAGCGGTGTATCCACCATGTTTTAGCCATGTTGCTTCTGTCCCGTGAAGCAATGTCAGGTGTGTCGACGTGGTATGGATGGATTTCGCATTCTCGGTCCGAGCGATTGATTGGACTACATCTGAGAGGGAGATTGAGCAAACTGAGCGACAAGTCGTTTGCGAACTCAGTTCAGCGATTGGAGTATCGAGGTAGCGATAAGCGATGAGCGGTAAGCTTTGAGTAATACGCGATAAGTGAGACACGATAGGCGGCGAGCGTTATACGGTAAGCGAAAAGCGAAAAGCGGTAGGCGATAGCGAACAGCGACACTCAATAAGCGATAAGCGAACAGCGAAACACATTCAGCGATATGCGATAAGCGATACATGAACAGCGAAATGCGATAAGCGATACGCGAACAGTGAAATGCGATAAGCGATACGCGATAAGCGGTACACAATAAGAGATAGCGAATGCGAGTTAGATTCCAGCGGGGTGCGATTGCGTGCGTGTAGACTTACGAAAAGTCTATTGATGACGTGTCCGAGTTGCATTGAGGTGTTACGCCTTGCGAATGAGTTTAGCGTGTTGAAAATAGTCTCAATAGTATAAGAGGTCTAATAACGTTCAACTTTGTATGGCACTTTCTTCACAAGACTTTGGTTAGCATGGCGAAGCACTTATAGATAGGAAGTACCAGTGGCGTATCCACCATGCTTCAACCACATGCCTCTGTCCCGTGAATAGAAGTCACACTTTGTCAACATGGTTAAGACACTTATATATAGGAAGTACCAGCGGCGTATCCACCACGCTTAACCATGCTTTTAACGTTATGGCATCATTGGAACTCGCTACGATCCCCGTGCACTGACCAAGATAATCCCGTGTGCACCCGTGATTAAGTTGTTCCTTGCACGTTTATCATAACTTATTTCAAGGACGCATAGTGAGGGTAAAACACATTATATCGTGATATAGCATATAGTAATAGTGTCGTGCGAACATAGATTTAGTGCAAGAGCGAGGGAGAGAGAGAGAGAGTCAGCGTTGCATCGAGTAATAGAATAAGTACACAAGAGTTTTCATCGGATAGAGCATCATTACAATATCATTCTACGCCTGATTAGTGTTTGGAGTTGCAGACTCCTGCTGTGGTTGCGGTTGCTGCTAGAGTTATAGACTGCGTTGGAGGTGCGGGGAGTACTAGCGTGTCTTAAGTTCGTGGCCTTGTGCGACAGTGATGGGTATGGTGACCAAGATAATTGCAATTTGTGCAATAGCGACAATCGGCTTCTGCCTGGTGGTGATGGGTACATTTCAAACACAGGGGATGTGTTCCGATGTAGGCATGCTTTGAGTGAACTGGAACTACTTGGAGAGGTTCTGGTTGCGGCAGTTCAGTTGTTGAAGAGTTTGGGCTCGAGGTCCTTCGTTTGCGGCTAGGCTGAACTTCTTACGGTGGTGTGGTGTCGTTTGGGGATTCGTCTGAGGATTCATTAGAAGAATCATCAGAGGAATCATCGGTGGAATCGTCGGAGGAATCGATGACGATTGCTTGATGAGCCTGTTTGACAGGATTCTTGGAGAAGAATCCATCCAAGACTCGTTTGTCGTTGATTTCTGCGGCTAAGCGGTAGGTTTCTTCAATGGTAGAAGGTTTTGCAGCTTCGACAAAATTGCCCACACACTCAGGCAAGGCACATATGTACTTCTTGATAGCCTTGTCGGGTGTGTCAACTTGGCTTGGGCAGATGATGCTAAGCTGTTTGAACCTTGCTGTGAGATCGTGATTGTCACTGTCGATTTGCTTGATTTCCCAAAATTCGTTCTCAAGTTTCTGAAGTTCAAGGGGAGGACAGTACTCTTTCCTCATGAGCTCCTTCAGCTCATTCCAGGAGAGAGCGTAGGCTGCGTCGTTCCCACGTTTGTTACGCTCGGCTGTCCACCAGTCGAGGACTCTTGATTGAAATACTCCAGTAGCGCATATGGTACGGAAATGCTTGGGGCACCCACTCTGACAAAGGGTCACCTCGATGGCATCAAACCACTGGAGTAGCTGAGATACACCTCCTTCACCTGTGAATACCATCGGGTCACAGGCTTTGAAGTGTTTGTAGAGGAAGGTAGTCTGCGGTACGTTGGTCTTAGAGCCTTCCGGGGTTCGAGAGTTGCTGAGAGATTGAACCTGTGCAACGATTTGAGGAATGACCCTGGCCACTTCCTTGGCCACGAGTGAGGCGATCCTCTTATCAGTGCTTTGTCCGGCTCTTCTCTTGGCTGCACGTCTCGAGGTGGCGTCGTTCGAAGACATCTAAACAAAAAGAGTTTTGGAGTGAGATTCAATCATAATGATTTTGAGATAGCGATGCGATTGAGCGCGTTTAAAACTTGTTGCATGTAGTATAGTATTACGTATTCACATAGGAGACACAAGATTCCTAAGTTCTCACGTATAACACATGCATTCGTATGAGATATGTATACTTACGTACATATATGTTTGTATAGATAGCGTGAGGACGCGATGAGAGAGAGCGAGTTATTAGACTTTAGTTTTGTTACGAACATTCGGCTTTTGTTTTAGACTGCGATGGTTGTGCGAGTTGTGCGTATAAAGCGGGAAGCGAAAAGCGACAAATCGATAAAGCGGTAAAGTTTGAAAAATAAATTAAAGCATAAACTCGTAAAATTCGTTGACTCGTAAAAATCGGCGACTGCGTGTTTAATATAGATGGAGTGTCTGGGGGTGTTAGACATCGACTACCCAAAGTGGTTCAACTATCTCCAACACGTTCGAGCACACGCGTTGGCCCTATCGACTCTGCTCTCACCGGGCTGCGGCTACAGCTTCGTCTTTCCAGTTACAACGCGGCTCGAATTGTTGTTATAGTTGAGACTTTGGTGAGAGCTTTTGAAAACCATTTTAGAGAGTGGAACGGGTTATTAAGATGCGGGTTTTGTCACACCCCCAAAATACCACATGGGGAAACCCCCGCGAGGCATGTGACGTACCAGGATCCAAGCCACCAATCAGATTGAACTCGTAAATATTATTAAATAAAACTTTCATTCATTAACGTTAAGTGTTTCAAACGTTACATATCATTCATTGTATACAGCGGAAGCATAACTCATTTGTTAAGTGTTTTCGTAAACCATGTGTACATAACCTATTAAGCTTGTATTGAGATTCCATGTGTCTCGACCCATGACCACTCCAGCCTCCCAGACAGCAAGTTACAAATGATATGAGCCTATAGACCTGCAAGCATGCAGACAAGTGTGTCAGACGACGCTGGTGAGTTCAAAGTTTTTGTTAACGTGTTTAGATACCAATTACCATATTAAAGCGTTTCACAGATTCGATGATTTGATTTGATGTTGTTATTAACTCGTTTACCGTATGTGGCGACTAGATGTGAATGCCCAACCCCAATGCCTCCATTTAGGCATTGGTCATGAGGTCAAGGTATCAAACAACCTTGAATAGATGTAAGGGGTCTTATATGTACACGATGTGAATGCCCAACCCCAATGCCTCTCTAACTAGGCATTGGTCATGAGGTCCAGGTAATTAGTTCACGCCCGTCCTTTCGGCCCGGTGTGAGGGTGCCAATCCAAATAGCGCTATCAACTAAATACCTCGTTGCTTCTTCAGCAACACGGTAGATGTATGGGGTCTTACATGATTTATACTGTGTTCAATAACCAACATCTCAAATAAACAGTTTACCCAGTTTTCCCTTCAGAAACGTTTACCAGATGTCCCAAACCACCGGGACGCATGCTTAGAAAAGTGCAGTGAACTCACCTTGGATTTGCTCGGTATGTTACGTTACATTACCCGTTCCTACTTGGTCAACCAAGTCCTGGAGTTGAGAGGGTGGGGTTTCGACAGGGATGGGGCAACCGTCAAAGATGGAAAAGTGAGGAAAAGAGGAGGGTTTGTTACCCTTTTGTAATTGTGAGAGGTGCAAGGGGATTACGTAAGATCCAAACAAGTGGGCCGATCCCACTTTAAGTTTCAATATTGTATTTGGGCTCCAAGAAAGCTGGGCCGAGGAAAATTAAACGACACATGTGAATTTCAGCCCATTCCACAAAGTGTACGTAGCCCAAATGCATGTGCGGCCCATCCCGACAACTTAACCATATGACACAATAGGAAAACCCACTACCCACGCAATCTTACTTAAATGTGTTCTACGTTTAACAAGTTTACCAAAGCCACGAGCGTTTACTAAAATAAAGAACGTGTAACGAAGAAATAGTGAGGGATCGGAATCACAAAACTGAAAGATACTAACTTTGAAAGTTCGGGTTGTCACATCATCCCCAACTTGAAAGAAATTTCGTCCCGAAATTTGACAAGTAAGCACAGGGGAATCAAGTGATAGATCAAGATTGTTGCAGGTTTTTCGCAGGTGCCACATCATCCCCAATTTGAAATGGAATTTCGTCCCGAAATTCACCAGTAGTACTAGAATTAGACTGATCAACAGGAAAAAGTTGAGGATAGTTATGCTTCATCTGATCCTCACGCTCCCACGTGAATTCCGGTCCACGTCTTGAGTTCCAACGAACTCCCACGGTTGAAATCCGACTGTGTTAACAGTGGGTTTCTTAACAAAGGTATCACAAGTGTTGCGTCGAACAGACGTTTCTTTAGGTTCGAGACATAAATGACATCGTGTGCGTTAGTTAAGTTCGCCATGCTTCCCAAGCACTCCACACCCTCCCAGGGTGAGACTTTCAACACGATACGATCGCCTACAGCGATCTTCCAGCGTTTTCCAAGCTTATCAGCTTTCCTGACGGTCACGTGTTGCTGCCAGTCTACTCCTGATCCAAACAACCTCCCCAGGAGTTTTGAGTACCAGTCCTGGACCAGTAATTAAGTTGTCAACTATCTCAGCCTAACAAGAAGGTTGGCATTATTGTCTATTTAATGCCTCAACAGAGCTGTCTGGTTACCTAGATGATAACTGCCACCGTAGTACTCAACCACAAGTAAGAGTCCTTCAAATTTGCACCAAAGCCAGTCACACACATGCTCGCATCATGTCTTTGAGTGCCCAGAGAGTTCGTTTTCTTGATTGCAAGAAAGTGTGCTGGTAACTTGAGTTCATCAATGATCACCCAGGTGATAATGTTTCTGTTTCGAGTTGTAAGTAGACCAGTGACGAAATCCATGGTAGTCTGTTCTCATTTCCATATATGTGTTTCTGATTGCTGACGCAAACCAAAAGGTTTCTGATGTTCCACCTTGACTTTCGCACAAGTCAAACGTCGTTCACATGCTTCGCTGCGTAGGCCTTCAAGCCCAGTTGTCAGTACAAGATCCTTATATCCTAACACATTCCATCAAAATCCAGATGACTAGAATATCATGGCCGATGCGCTTCGCTCCACACAAGTCCCCTTGGATTTGTGTACAGTGGAATCCGTAGTCGTTCCATGAAGTAGCGAATATCGTCCAGATTGTTAGAAGTTGCTCCTCCATGCCCTGCATGGGTCCAACTTGAAAATTTCTCTCCCTTCAGCCTTTCGGTGTAAACAGGATGAATCTGATTGGGTATGCTAGAGTCGATAGTGAGTTACAAAGCTCGTACTTGTTCAGGTTTCACAGTCGTAATCATCCAATAGCTCCATCCAGCGATGTCGTTACGTGTTTAGCTCCTTCAAAACAAGGGTATACGGGAGGCCCTTGTGATCGGTCTAAGTAGTGCATTCGGTACCGTCCAAGTAATGCCTCTAACTTAAATCCAAGGCCCACGGTTTCCACCGCAAGTTGTGTGTTGTGCAGTCCCTCGTTGTAACTCCATTACTTATGCCATCACTCTCTCGTGTTGCGTCGGTGTGTATACATTGCAGAGTTGGGATTCGAAAGCTGAAAAGACGTCCTCCTTTTTTTTGTCTTTCACGAACACAACACCCTACTGTGCTAAAGAGATTTAAGCTGCGCGATCTTCAAAAATCCTGTGGCGAATCTGCGATAGAGTCTAGTGTGACCAAGAAATTGCTGCATCCTCGAAGGGATCTTTGGTGCCGAACAATATCTAACGAAATGGGTCCTTAGCGAGATCCACGTGTATTCCCACTTCGTTGATCATATGACCAAAAAGGTATCTCTCGAATCCAGAAATTACCTTTAACAAGACTTCGCGCGGAGTGGCTCTTCCCTCAGGAGCTCTAAAATAAGATACAAATGCCGCCCATGATGTTTCTTCCTCTTGGAAATGACCCAGAACGTCATCCATAAATACGGTCGATTCATGTGGTCCATAAAGCTGCTGGTGTGTTGATTAACTCAATGGCCATGGTGTACAAAGTCGCAACGGCCGTATTGCATTCGATATGCCATTTCGGGAACATTCTCCTCTTGGTCTTCCGTCAATACATGGTTGAGGCAAACAGTTCTTGATGTCACCTTGCTGAGTTCTGGATAATCAGTACACATACGAAAAGGCTTTATCTTCCCGAATATAGCTGGGGCTCCCTACAGCGAACAAAACTAAGTCTAATAAAACTCCTGTCCAACAGTTCCTGTAGATAGTCCTTGCAACCCTCCTGGTGCAAGACGGTATGTAGCACGAGCAATCATGGCTGCTCCTTTCGTGAGATCAAACTAAGATTCTGCCTAGCGGTGGTGGAAGTAAATCTGAAAGCTCCTCGGGTAGCGCACTGAGAGGAATCACGAACAATTGATGGATCCTTGATCCTCTTTTCCTTAGCCTCAACATCAGTAACGGTTGCTAGCGTAGCAGGGTGATCCCTCCGTAGACACTGCTAGGCCTTCATAGCTGATATGGCGCTAACCTTTGCGACACTCTGTTGTTTTCGAACGATTCTCCACACAAAATTTCCTCCTCACAAGGTATGTGTGCGCGATTTTTGAATAACCAATCCACGCTAACTACTGCATTGTAACCATCAGGGGTAGTGGAAGGAAGGTCGATGTCGAACACCTGTTCCCCCAAGGTCGAGCTTGCATCCCAGCGAACATATAGGGCTTCAATTGACTTGCATCAGCCGACTCCACAACAGGTTCGGTTTCAAGAAGCATCAGGGTTAAACAGAACAGAGACGAAGCGAATAGCTACCCGTCCAAGCTATCGTGTTGCTATTACGCCCAGTATAGCCTATGACCATACTAAATGTCCTCCCACGAGCTTCATTTCTAGTGTTGGTTTCGTCACGAGAATTTCCAGTTCTGCCGCCGTTCCCTTGGTTGTCGATCCTTGTCGAGGTCGCCTTCGTTTCCATACTGTAAGCTACGATCACGAGTACCTTGATGTTGCCACGACTGTTGCCTCTAATATTGTTGCCTGTAACGGTGTCCCGCATCCTTTCACCATCAAGGTCCATCTTTTCACACTCCGTGCCATGTTCTAAGGCACTACTCATAGTGCGGGCGGTTACGCAGTCCGCTCTACAGTCAATAGTCATCGATTTTGTCCCGATTGGTTCGTAAAAGTCAACTCCCAAGTGTCGCTGTCTGGGGTTGAGGATTCGATTAGAGTCAAATCGCTGTTGCTCGATGCCGGTAACTAGGGTCGTTCAAATGCTGAAGTCGGTAAGGTACTACGTTTACCCTCTTGTCCATCGTTCTTGCAAGTTGACTGAGTAATGGACGGTATGTCGTGAGAGTGCTGCAGAAGTGATCGCACTTCGGGATCTAAGGCGTTAACATGCTAAGTTCCAGCAAACAAAGATAAGTGAGAAAAGTATAGTCTAATCATTTGACGCTGAGCCATCCAACTCAGGGACGTTCGTACTAGCACCTAACATTCTACACAATTCGCTAGGCGTTCGGATGCGTGATCAGGTGATACTCGTTAGTATCGAGATCCGTAAGGATTCAGAAAGGGGTGAAAAGATCATATTCAGGTAGGAGACAATCACTACTATGACTCCTATAGACTGCTGAGTTCTAACATAACATCAATTAACAGAGCGGAACCCCTTCTTCACTTGTTAAGCCTCACTAGGACTCGCATGCACCCCACATTATTATTATGTGTGCACCCACAATAATATTGTGATTTGCATGCTCATCTCAGTTCCTCCTAACTCATGTCGAATGTTTCCCCCAAACTCGAATAGCAAACAAAGAGCATTACATAACATAAGTCACGAATGTTTAGGGAAATACCACCCTAAAAGTCATATAACATGTGCAAGGGATACGTAAGTTCATACTATCGTGTTTAACGTGCACCAACATGCAATATCATATGTAAGTGTCCACTAGTTACGTAGTACAATGAGTATACGAGAGACGAACCTTGCAATCTGGAGCTGAGTGTCATGGTCATATTCTTTGTTGTCAAAACTGTTCGGTTAAAGTCTGGTTTTATAAAAACGTTTTAAAACCAAGTTCTCTATAACCAGTGGCTCTGATACCAAACTGTCACACCCCCAAAATACCACATGGGGAAACCCCCGCGAGGCGTGTGACGTACCAGGATCCAAGCCACCAATCAGATTGAACTCGTAAATATTATTAAATAAAACTTTCATTCATTAACGTTAAGTGTTTCAAACGTTACATATCATTCATTGTATACAGCGGAAGCATAACTCATTTGTTAAGTGTTTTCGTAAACCATGTGTACATAACCTATTAAGCTTGTATTGAGATTCCATGTGTCTCGACCCATGACCACTCCAGCCTCCCAGACAGCAAGTTACAAATGATATGAGCCTATAGACCTGCAAGCATGCAGACAAGTGTGTCAGACGACGCTGGTGAGTTCAAAGTTTTTGTTAACGTGTTTAGATACCAATTACCATATTAAAGCGTTTCACAGATTCGATGATTTGATTTGATGTTGTTATTAACTCGTTTACCGTATGTGGCGACTAGATGTGAATGCCCAACCCCAATGCCTCCATTTAGGCATTGGTCATGAGGTCAAGGTATCAAACAACCTTGAATAGATGTAAGGGGTCTTATATGTACACGATGTGAATGCCCAACCCCAATGCCTCTCTAACTAGGCATTGGTCATGAGGTCCAGGTAATTAGTTCACGCCCGTCCTTTCGGCCCGGTGTGAGGGTGCCAATCCTAATAGCGCTATCAACTTGTCACACCCCAACCAATGGCGGAAACATCGGGATGAGACGAAGTGTGAAGATTGCTCGAGACATCATAACGCTATTTGTGACAATAATTTAATAATCCAAATTTCATTTCCAAAATAAATGTCAAAACATTACAAGAAAAGCAAATAACAACATTGTTCAACATAACATAAACAAAATTGATACAACACTTTAAACCTAAACGTCTAAGTGAGTATTTAGGCATCTTTGCTATCCGTTTTCATTTCATCATCATCAACCTGTAACATGTTTAAAAATACAATTCAATGCAAAAGCAAAGGCGAGTATACAAGTTTGGTACGTACATAGCATAAGTTAAAAAGTGTGATCAATTCCTCATGGCAAGCATATGATTCAAGATAAACCTTAAATATGGCATGTGTCTAACATATCAAACCAAGAAAACGCAATATGCTCAAGACATAACCTCAAGTTTACGGGCGGGTCGTTAATCCTATAGCGCTACATATGTCAAGGTTTGGCTCGTACGAAGTTAATGATAAGTTCAACACATAAGAATAACCCAAGTTTAAAGTATCAAGTCATCACGTATACAAGCATGTTATAGGAACGTTCATGTGTTTAATAAAGTGTTCATGTGTAAGTTAATAGGTAAACATGTTACACCCCAAAAGTGGTAAAAGTAAAAAGGGGGAAATACGAGTATACTCACGGTTTACAAGTGGTGACTTGAAATTCCGAGAGCAAGTTTGTAGATGAATTAGTTCGGAGCACCTTGTCCTTCTACACAAGGAAACGTAGGTGTGTGAGTTTGGCGTATAACGGAAGATTATAGATTCGGAGTTTTTAATATATAGAAAGTAACATAGGTGAAAATAATCATCTTGTACGCATAACTCTTGTTCTTGACACTATTGAAACTCAAAAGAGTTGGTATGATTTCATGGATTCTAAGATCCATTAGAGTCGTAACAAGGGCATGGTCATAGATGATGTAACGTCCACTTAACAAATAACTATTAAGTCATCATCAAGTCTTAGTTACTTAGATGTATACATATAGAATAACTTAGATATTATATAGTTTACAAGTCTTATGATTCAAGCATGAGGTAGGAGATTAATGTCTCCATTTAGGTACCTCTTTGTGTCATAGAATACATACATGAGGTAGGAAGAACAAGCTTCCATTTAGGCACCTCTATTGTTCACCACTACACTTGTTGTTATAAACAACAAGGAGGGTCATGAACATACAAGTATCAAGGTATTAACAACAACTAATCTATAGCAAAACATCAAGTAATGAGTGGATTCTTATGAAGGATAGCCCAAGCTAATCCAACCATCACACATTCAACAAGTTTCACACTTGAACATTACTTGTGGGTAAAACCCTAATTAAAAACAGAAAGTTTATGAGGTTTTAACCTCTGATTTAGATGTCTCAACCTTGTTTTTAAGCTTAACCAACCATGGGATAAGTTGTAAGCATTAGGACATAGGTATGAGATGTGTTGGACACAAGTTGCATAGATTTAAACAAGTTTTTGATGAACATAAAAACAAACAGAAAATTTATGGACTATTTCGGGGCATTTCCAGGTCTGATTTCTCCAAGGAGAAGTCTAGGAATCGAACCCCATGATTATACAAGCAAGTAGGAAAAAGAATCGAGTGAATCGGATAAGAATTGAGTGAGTTATGCTCATTTTCGTGAAGGGGTGTCAATCTACTCGAACCTTTGCTTTCAGCTACGGTTTGGAGGATGTTTTGAGAGTTTTTAGTGTTGCAAAAGTGGTAGGGAGGCTGGTTATAAGTGGTATTTATAGGGGGAAGGATTAGGGTTTCAATGGGTTGGGCTTTGGAAGTGTTTAGAAGGGGTTACACCTTGAAACTAGCCCACAAAACCCAACTATATGGGGCTGAATTTTGCTGAATTTGGGCTGCCATGTTTCTTTAGTTTTTTATTTTTTTAAAACATTATAATGAGTAATTTTATTAGTTAAGTTGTGTAATAATATGCAACAATGTTTCCCCTAACTTGTAACAAGGTGAAATATGAAATAAAACATGATTTAACTAGGCAAAAAGTGTAATGTACAAGTATGTAACATGTTTGTAAGTAACAAGTATATGTCACATATTTACAAGTTCAACATATGTTTGTAAGTATCACAAAGAAGTATCAAATGATCTCATGATTAATCGTATTATGGTGTATGTATAGTATGTAACAAGGAAATGCAAGTTTTCATTCATGATCAAAATCTCGAGTTTACAACGAGTACTAGAAGGAACGAGTACAATGATACAAAGCTTCCAAAATTAGCAACACGAGTAAGACAAGCTATAAATAGAAAGTACAAAACACAGGGCGTTACACAACTAAATACCTCGTTGCTTCTTCAGCAACACGGTAGATGTATGGGGTCTTACATGATTTATACTGTGTTCAATAACCAACATCCCAAATAAACAGTTTACCCAGTTTTCCCTTTAGAAACGTTTACCAGATGTCCCAAACCACCGGGACGCATGCTTAGAAAAGTGCAGTGAACTCACCTTGGATTTGCTCGGTATGTTACGTTACATTACCCGTTCCTACTTGGTCAACCAAGTCCTGGAGTCGAGAGGGTGGGGTTTCGACAGGGATGGGGCAACCGTCAAAGATGGAAAAGTGAGGAAAAGAGGAGGGTTTGTTACCCTTTTGTAATTGTGAGAGGTGCAAGGGGATTACGTAAGATCCAAACAAGTGGGCCGATCCCACTTTAAGTTTCAATATTGTATTTGGGCTCCAAGAAAGCTGGGCCGAGGAAAATTAAACGACACATGTGAATTTCAACCCATTCCACAAAGTGTACGTAGCCCAAATGCATGTGCGGCCCATCCCGAAAACTTAACCATATGACACAATAGGAAAACCCACTACCCACGCAATCTTACTTAAATGTGTTCTACGTTTAACAAGTTTACCAAAGCCACGAGCGTTTACTAAAATAAAGAACGTGTAACGAAGAAATAGTGAGGGATCGGAATCACAAAACTGAAAGATACTAACTTTGAAAGTTCGGGTTGTCACATCATCCCCAACTTGAAAGAAATTTCGTCCCAAAATTTGACAAGTAAGCACAGGGGAATCAAGTGATAGATCAAGATTGTTGCAGGTTTTTCGCAGGTGCCACAGGTTTCACCCCTGACTTAACAACTTCGTTCCTGGCTGTGGTTGTGCTCACCGAATAAATTCGGGAGTCCCACTGGATAGATATGGAGAATTTCCGTTGAGATATGGATATCACTCCTAACCCAACGGAAAGTCTCGTGCAAAGAATAATGCGCTGAGTGAGCGGCCTATCGAGAGTTCCTGGTTTTCACACCTCATCTCGACACGATCACTCATTGGTGTTATGCGAGTATCGTCAAACGTGTGTATTGTGTTAGCCTTAGGAAAGGAAAGTAGTATTAAGCCTCAGGAAAGGCTTTCCTCGTGCGAAGTTGTAGTATGCGGTGTTCGCACAGAGATGCAGTTTTAGCGAGTATGAATGAGAGTATCAAAGTAGGCCCGTACAAACCCCACTAGGTTCGCATGAGGCGGCCTTTTGGTACTTAGACTATAGACTAGGTCAATTCTAAGACTTTAACCCGGACTAGGTCTGATGTCTTACCTAATTCCCTATAGTTATGGCTCTGATACCAATCTGTCACACCCCAACCAATGGCGGAATCATCGGGGCGCGGCACTAGGCGAATCAGATTGCTCAAGAGAATCCATAACAACTATTTAGCGACAATATTTAATGTGTTCATTATCACATACTAATAAACAATATAGCAGCAAACAGTTATACAGATTTCATGTTCTCTCAAACAATACAAATCCGACAACCTAGATTTATTGTGAGTTTCTAGACTTCCTAACTTGATTCGAGATAGCCTGCGATTATCCTGCAACATACGTTAAAACAACGTCAATACAAAAGTATTGGCGAGTATACAGGTTTGATATGTAATAACGTAATAGATAAAAAGTGTTGTGAATTCCCACAGACGTAAACGAGATACACACCATATATGCTACAAAACAAATACTACCAGCTAAGTCACTTGATGCTAGCTAAGGTGGGACGTTGCGAATAAAAGTCCTAGCACATATGTATCAAGCATCACGTGTAAATATATATGACAGTAATTCGCATGTGATAATAGTTTTGATAAGTGCGTTTTAGATATGAACGTATATTACACCCCAAAGTGTGTTTAAAGCGTTAAAAAGTGGTCAAGTATACTCACAGTAGGTGTTTAAAGCGTCTGAGTTAGCCTGATCATAGAACGATAGCGTAAGCGTTGAACAATGTGTAACAGTGCATAGAGTGTGATGTTGGATCCGATGGTGGTTCGATCGGATGACTCATCCGGATGGATGGTCATCCGGGCGGATGACCGTTCGGTCGGATGGTCATTCGATTGGAGAAGTGTGTTTGTGAAATGTTGAACTTTTGAAGTTTTCGTTGTAGTATAAGTACAGTCATTCGATCGGATGGTCATCCGAACGGATGGCCATTCGATCGGACGGCTATTCGTTTTTGAAGTTGCAAGGTAATGAGTCTCCTGGTCGGATAGTCATTTGATCGGATGGTCATCCGATCGGACGACTATTCGTTTTTGAAGTTGCAAGGTAATGAGTCTCCTGGTCGGATAGTCATTTGATCGGATGATCATCCGATCGGATGACTATTCGGCTGGGAGTGTGATATTCCTTGAAACTTGAAAAATTTTGGTTAAGTGTTGAGTTCAAAAAAGGGCAGTCACCTGATCGAATGGTCGTTCGGTCGGATGGTCGTCCGATCGGACGACGATTCGATCAAGCAACTTGCTTGTTTGAAAATTTCACAAAGTTTTCTAAGTTAAAAGTTTTGCGGTTTTTCAGAGACGGCATGACGGCGTGTTAAACATTGGAAAATCACATCAGGTCCAACTCGTTCGATCGGACGGGAATCACCCCGTTCGATCAGACTCAGACGTTCTTGACGAAGTTCCATGTTCATGCCGTGAATCGGTCCTCCCTTCGATAGAAATCCGTTCTCAAACCGGTTCTCCATTAGAGAATGAGTAGAGAACCTGGATGATGTGTCTTAAATACACGTATTTATCTTATATAAATTGTATAGTTTTTGGTAGTTTTTAAGTCGCTTTTATTAGCTTTAGCTTTTATTTTATTAGATTGTATAATTGTAGGTTTCGATGCGAAAATGAATTGAAAACGAGCAAAACGATGGTTAACAAAATAGAAAAAGAGAGTTTACAATTTGCTAAATCAAATTTATAGTTGCTAATTGGAACGTATGATATATATATATATATATATATATATATATATATATATATATATATATATATATATATATATATATATATATATATATATATATATATATATATATATATATATATATATATATATATATAGAGAGAGAGAGAGAGAGAGAGAGAGAGGATAGAGAGAGAGCCGCTAAAATGAAAACCACCCCCAGTTGTAAGAACCGCGAGAACCACTTTCCACCAATAAGAATATGCCAACCAAAAGGTTATTTTGGTCTTTTACCCCAAATGTCAAATCCTCCTTATCTCTCTTCATTTAAAGCTTTCTCTCTCATCATTCCTTTGTCACTTTCATCATCTCCATTCTTCATTATATCTCATTTCTCTCTCTCTCTTGAAACAATTCGAAAGTCTCTGTACAAGGAAAATTCCAAACTCATTCAAACTAATTCATCACCATCATCCCCTATTTCTCTCTCTTTCAAACTCATTCATCACCATCATCCCTCATCTTGACCACCATCTCTCTCAAACCCATTCATCACCATCCCTCAGATTGTTGTTTTAGGTACAGACAAAAGACACCCACACCTTCTTTCTTCTCCGTTCCGTCGACAACCACCACCAGCAGCCACCCCCTCACCTCCCCTCTTCATATGTACAGCGCCGGTTAACCGTGAGAACGATGTGTCGACGGCGGTGGTGGCGGCGGCTCTCTGGCGGCATCTTCTGCCTCCCTTTCCTCTCCGCCGCCCCCTTTGAGACTTTTGTTTGGTGGTGGTGGCGTTGTGGTTGGTGGCGTTGGATAAAGGCGGTGGTGGTGGGTCAGCCACACCCTGTGACGGCGATGGTGGTGGTGGGTCACCCACACCCTGTGGTGGCGGTGGTGGCGGTGTGTGACGGGGTGAAGGGGGTGGGGTGAATCTAGTGCTTTTTGTTTCTGTTGATTCAGTTGAATCTGGGTCAGCCACACCCTGTGACGGCGAAGGTTTGAATGTTTGATGTGTTTGAATGTTTGATCTTTTGTGTCTCTGTTTGTTTGAATGTTTGATCTTTGTGTCCCTGTCTTTTGCCGGTGATTTTGATGTTTTACGGCCGATGATTAAAAAAAACAGGTGAGTTTTGCCGATGATTTTGATGTTTTGCCGGTGATTTATTTGATGTTTGCCGGTGACTTATTGATGTTTGCCGGTGATATGGTTGTTGGTGCTTTTTGATCTTAATCTGGATATTTGGTTTGATTCTGAGTTTAGTATGTTGGGGATTTTGAACTGTGGGTTTTGATTTGTGATATTTAAATCTGTGGGCTTTTGATACGATCGATAGGGTGGCGATGATGTAAAAAAAAGAAAAAAAACTACGTAGATTTTGATGACGATGGCGCGGCAAGGACGGCGGAGGGTAGGGTTTTTGATCCTGCAACCCCACTTTTGCAGCCTCTTGATTATCGGAAAATCTGAGCCAAACCCCATTTTTTTCGAGATACCCTTTGTTTTTGATGTTTGTTGGGTTTTTTATATTTTTTTTGAGGCGTCGATAATGATAGCAATCTATCTGAGACACCTACCGAGTAGCGATTTTCTGGGTGCGTTCGTTTTTAGTAGAACGTTAAACGTTTTACGTAGAACGTAAAACGTAAAAAGTTTTACGTGAAACGTAAAACGTAAAAAGTTTTACGTGAAACGTAAAACGTAAAAAGTTTACGTAAAACGTAAACTTTTTTATCGTAAAACGTAAACTTATTGACGTAAAACGTAAAAAAACGGCGCGTTAAAACGTAAAAAATTTAACGTAAAAAAACGGCGATTTTCTGTTGCGTTCGGTTTTGCGTAAAAACGTTTTTGTAAAAAAAAAAATTAAACCGTAAACTTGTTAACGTAAACCGTAAACTTTTTATCGTAAAACGTAAAAACGTGAAGCGTAAAAAGTGTTACGTAAATTTTTTCGTAAGTTTTACGTAAAACGTAAAACGTAAAACGTAAAAAGTTTTTCGTAAGTTTTACGTAAACATTTTCGTAAGTTTTTCGTAAATTTTTTTCGTAAGTTTTTCGTAAACTTTTTCGTAAGTTTTTCGTAAAACGTAAAAAGTTTAACCTAAAACGTAAAACGTAAAAAGTTTTTCGTAAAACGTAAAAAGTTTTACGTAAAACGTAAAAAGTTTAACGTAAAACGTAAAAACTTTTACGTAAAACGTAAAAAGTTTAAATTTTTAACGCAAAACGTAAAAAGTGTACAAAAAGGGGCGCGTTAAAAAAAGTGAAAAAAACGGCGCGTTTAAAACGGCGTGTAAAAAAACGACGCATTAAAAAACGTGGAGAAACGGCGCGTTTTAAAAAAACGACCCTCGAAAAACGGCGCGTAAAAACGCGTAAAAAACAGCGTTAAAAAACGGCACATTAAAAAACTTCGGAAAAACGGGTTGGCCCTTAGATCAACTAGATGGATGGATGTCGGTAGGTTATGTCGGTAGGTTGCGACGTTATGTCGGTAGGTTAATCGTTACCGACGTTATGTCGGTAGGTTAATCGTTACCGACGTTTTTTTTTTTTTGACATCTCCTCTTTATTAATCGTTACCGACGTTATGTCGGTAGGTTGCGAATGCTTCCGGCCAATATTTTGTTTGGCCCGGTGGCCGGCCCTTCATAGCGTCAACGACGCTTGTGACGAGAGCCAATTCTTCTTTGTGAGTCCAAGATGCCATGCGGGTTAGCTGGTTCGAGAGAAGTGGGTAGTCGGGGGGGACCAGTGGGTTAGCGGGTTCGAGAGAAGTGGGTAGCCGGTGGGGTAACGGGTTCGTGGGATGGGGGGACCAGTGGGTTAGGGGGTTACATTTTATAGGGGCTGTTGGGACCCCCGGGTGGCGGTTTGGTTTTCCCACAAACGGTTTGAATTTAAAATTCAAACTTTTGAAATGGCCGCTATGACATAGCGGGGTGAGCGAATGGGAGGCAGCCAGCTAGGTTTGTCAAGACCGCCCCACGCCCGGCTTGAAAGCCAAGCCCCAAAGACCACGCCCCAACCCAAGCCCACCCAGGGTGGTGGCTTGGGCGTTTTCCTACAATCCACGCTCCAACTCAAACCCCATATCCCATGTCCTAATGTTAATTGGGTGCTTATTAAATGATTGATATTGATTTACCATTATTATTTTGAAAGGGAAAAAAGATCATCAAGGAAAATAATAAAAGAACGAAGAGGAGGTCTTGGAATTAATTAGTGGTGATCACCTGACTAATACTACAAAAGAGGGAGCTACTACCACAAAAATTCATACACATACAAGTGGAGTAAGGACGGCCCTTAAAGAAATCACCAAATTACAGCATAAGGCCATCACGATTTGTTTCCTTTTTTTTTTTGGATTTTGGGCTGATGACATATTAGAAGCACAGGCCCACATCACACTTCAGCGATTAATAAAGAGGAGATGTCAAAAATAAAAATAAAAATAAAAAATAAAAAAAAAGCCTACGAACGGCAGTAGAGGTATTCTGAGAGGCACGAAGGGCAGAAGGGCGCAAGTTTCAGAGGGGGTATTATTAAATTGTTGGACGGGTAGAGAGAGGAGAAGTCATAAGGATCAAGAATCAAGCTTTATCGAAGAATCGGGTCAACCACAATCCGTTAGTTATTTAGTTTGTTTTTACTTTGTGTTTTTCAAACTTGATACTATGGATTATTTATGGTTTGATATTTGTTTCTTATTCTTGATTATGTTTCTTGGCTAAACCTATTTTTCTATCCGGGTTTGTGATGAATATTTGTTTTAACCGGTAATCTTTCGGTTTTGGTAATTTATTGATGGATTAATATTAAAGTAAGAGACCTAATTATTTTTTGCTAGATGTGTGTGCGTGCTTTATTCTAATTTATTATTATCTTATACTTATTCCTCATGTGTCTTTGTGAATGTCTTTCATGTATAGATGCATGTTAGGTTACCTGCTTTGTGTTTGTAACTAGTTTATGGTGCATGTATCCCATAGGAACTTGTTTGATAATTTAGAGGAGTTTAGTGTTCTACCTATTCTTGAGACCGGGAGGAGATAGATAGTTAGGATTGTTTTTGGTGCTAGGTATTTAGGTGCAGTGAGACTGGGAGGAGATCTGTCTAAGTGGCCTGGTATTATTTGTTTTCCTAAGTCTTGTCAAGAGTTTTTAGGTTACCCCGTACACTCTAGGGTGTATTGTGATTAGTGAGACCGGGAGGAGATCTAGTTTTTGGGTACTTTAGTATTGTTGGAGAGACCGGGGGGTGATCCAACCCATACCAGTGAGCTTTATTTGACCTTTAGACCTTAGGATAAGTTGATGAGACCGGGAGGAGATTCAACTTATCTTTAGTCTTAGAGTGTCGTATTATTAGAAGTTGGTTCCATCATAGTTACCATCGTCGCGAGAAAACCGATAGTCACGAATATGATTCCAAACCTGGGTAGTACTTTCTCATCCTTGATTTCACCTTAGTAGCCTTCAGCCTGCGTCTAGGTAGTCTAGTTCGTCTTAGTTAATTCCTTTAGTTTAATTAGTTAAAACCCCAAAATCCAATCAAATCAAATAAACCAGTTAAGTAATTAGTTGAGTCAGAGTCTAGTGTAGTGTCGCTAGTGTCTCGTGGGTTCGATACTCGGACTTCATTAGGCTTTACTACGTACGATATGTACACTTGCCTGTCAATGGTCTAGCATTTAGAGAGTCTTAGTTTATAAATTTAAAACTAGGGTGTCTAGATTAGGTTAGTTTTTAACAGACCATAATTTTGAACATCAAGTTTTTGGCGCCGTTGTCGGGGACACTTTGGGCGATTGCGTTATTAGCTTTGACTGATCTTATTTGTTTAATTGGTCTTATTTATAATTTGAGTCTTAGGGTTTGAGTCCTAGAGTTTGTGTCTAGTAGTAATGTGTCAAGTCATTATTTTTGTAAATATCTTCTATTAGTTAGTTAGTTTTTTTCTTTCCTTTCTCTACTTTGTGCTGTTTTTGCTACTCTCTTCATGGCAGGTTATCATAGTGAGTACCCTACCTATGTTTGGCCTTTCGTAGAATCATGTCAAATATTCGCTCAGATAACGACAACAGCACAGGACCAAGGAGATCCGAGGTTTCCCGAAATGTTCACCATTCTTGAGCGAATGATCGAGACACTGAGTGAAATGATTAAGGAAGGCATGAATAAGCACCACGTACATCCAAGGTGTCAGGACTGTGGTGGACCGCACTGGTACGAAGATTGTCCGATTTACATGAATTTGAAGAAAAATCAATGTACAATACGATTTACATGGGATGATTACTATGCTATTACTATGCTGGTCATATTGACTTTGAGAGCTATGATGGAGTGAAAGAAGAAGAAGTTGAGGAAGAACAAGTTAAAGAAGAGCTTCCCGATGATCCAGAGTTGTCAGATGTAGAATTGGAGACGACAACCGACGATTTAGTCCCACCTCCGGTTCAACAGGACGTGATGCCTAATTGGTATTCCACGCCATGGTATTATGGTCCTGAACCCACTGATGACGATTTCTGGAATGATGATGAGGGGGGAGACGTGAATGAGCCACTTGACAAGATGGAGAATGAGAGAGGGATGCATATACCATCTTGGGAGGATGAGTTTGGTGATTAGTTGGTTAATTTACCAACACTTATAGATGAAGAATTTGACCCGGTTAGTGATCTAGCATATCTAGAGACATTGCTTGAAGAGAAGCCGACCATGGAGATCAAACAAATACCAAAAGTAGAAGACGAGAAAGTGGCTGAAGATTTGGATAGCTGGCCCATAAAGGTTTTAGATGATGGATTGCTACACACACCAGCTAAATCACAGGAGAAGGCGCGAAGAAAACGCTTGGATCAACACATTGTGAGGGTCAGAAGATGGTATAAAAAGAAGCAAAGTGAGAAACTGAAGTGCAGAGACAACCATCTTCCTCATTACATGCATCGTATCAGGTTTGGTCCAGGTAAATTTAAATTTTGGTGGTCTGACCCGTTTGAATGTCCTAAAATATTTTCTAGTTTCATCTTTAACTTTCTAATAAATAATGATGAACAATTAAAACTGAGCGGGTTGGATCGGGTTCAGATCAAAGAAAAACCTCCTGATTAAATTCAAGTGTGGGGAGGTTTTGTAGAGTTTGTTAAATTTGTATATTTGGTGTATTCTCGGTAGTTTACGGTTTGTGTTTATTTGTATTTTTAGTCGTTTATTTTGTATCATGAGTCTAATTTTGTATTATCGTTTGAGTCGTTTTTTTAGAGTCGATACTGCTTGGGTTTTTGCTTGTTTTTGTTTATGCAGGTTTGAATATGTACCACCCGTACTCAATCTCCATTCGGGTGATTTCGGAGTTGTACAACAAATTTCAAGGAATTTTCCAAGTATACCAGTCAGAGTCAAAGCCGATCGCGACAGAAATGCTATACGATCGAGCTGGATTGGACGAGAGTTTGGAGCTTACACGTCACTGGACGAGCTTAGGGTCCATCGGTTTTGTAAAAGAGTTGAAGGGAAATTGAATCAGTTGGAAAGGTGTCTAGATCTAGCTTAGCTTTGTGTAAAATCATGTAGAAATCCTTTAGATCTGGACCATTCTTAGCGAGATGAGGTCACACTTCAATGTTCATAAGAACCCGAGGTGACGTCACTCTAAAACAGCCTAAATCAGGTGATTTCACGGTGAAAACTTATGATTCGATGGAGAAGATGATGAGAAGGTGTGTGCTGATGATAGAAGTACAAGATTTAGGATGGAATACTTACGAAATCGCGAGGAATCGATAGAAAAGTGCTTGGGAGTGTGCTGGTCGGATGAGGCTGTCACATCAACGAACAGTTGATGTGACAAGTGGGGTATTTATAGGTGAGAAGGAGAAAGGCGGTGGGAGTTAACTGGTCGGATGGCCGTTTGGTCGGATGGCCATCCAATCGGATGGTCATCCGGACGGATGGCCATTCGATCGAAGGGTCATTCGATCGGTGGCTTGTGCAAGTTGGTTTTCCAACTTTTGTTTCGTTCGACGTGTTTTGTTGCATTAAGCATTGTGGACACATTAAGCGTTTAGTGATACAAGTAGTGTCGTGTTAAGTGCGATAGATTGGGTTGTGCGTACCTGCGAATGTGCGTTTTGATAGTTTCAACAATTCCACTATTATTATTATTATTGTTATTATTATATATAACGGGTCATAGCATAAGTATTTGTGTTTTAGCGTTAGCGTTGTGACGCATCACGATGATCGATGGGAGCAGCTTAACTATCCACGCAATGTCATCGTGAGCGTTAGTGTATGCATTGTGATATGTGATAAAGCGTGTGAAAGTGTGCGAATATATGTGATATAGCGTTGTAAGCGATATAGTTACATTATGATCCGAATCTCTGGTGCTAACGAGTGTAACGAGAGTAACAAGCACGAAGGTGCGGATTGTTACACTCATGTTTTCAGTTCTTAACATTCTAACGCGTGTCATATTGGTTTCGTTAACATATTTAGCGAATGACAATGAAACTTATACTTTACTTACAGCAGGTTATCAACAAACTCAGATTAGTTATCACCAAAGCATAATAACTATCCAGATTTAAACCCACAAACAATACCCTAACAACTAACCTAACCCTTAGTCGACTCAAGCATTATGCACACATGATCCCTATCCACTTAAAACTACAAGTATCATTATAATCAATAGGAACATGCTTAGAAATACCCAAAACACAGCCAAGTTAGAAGAAGTTTCATAATAAAAAGCATGCATATATCTATAAAATCAAACCTACAAGTCAAGACATGGTACCTAGAGGCGAAGTGAGAGTGCGATCGAGTCTTGAACCGACTTGCGGAGGGGCTCTTGGCCTGGTTCGGCATCGGCAGCAAGGAGAAGAGGGAGATCAGGGATGGTCGCAAGTTTGTGTGGGGTTTTAGGGTTTGTGAAGTTGTGTTTTATGAAGAAACATGCAAATACGTAACCTAGTATATGATCCACAAGCTGGGCGGTTGGGCTGCTATATGGGGTTGGGCCGATGTTTAATAAAAATAAATAAAAGGGACTTGTGGAATTGGGAATTTTGGGCTGTACCAAAGAACACAAAAGGAGGTAGGTAGACCTCACGATGTACTCTACCATTATTGTTATTATTATAATTCTTTCTATTAAATCACTAATACAAATTTGTCACTAGTATAAATTGTCAACCAATGTAATTTTGGTTCGGGCCTCAAAAGTTTTGAGTTACGTGACTGGGTCGAATCGACAAGCGGGACATGTGCTTTGGTTCAAACGGTTCGGGTCCGTTCAACACAATATGACTTGGTTTCGATTATTCGTTTGCACACTATAAGTTAAACAAGTATAAAATAAATTTGTCGAATAAGATATATATATATATATATATATATATATATATATATATATAAATTAATTTATAACTGCGAAACTAAATAGTTTTTACCTCGAAATTTCGGGTTGTCACATCATCCCCAACTTGAAAGAAATTTTGTCCCGAAATTTGATAAGCAGTCTCGGACAAGTGAAACGGTGAGTTAAGATGACTGTGGGTCTCGGGTACCACCAGGGGCGGACCCAAGGTCAGCCCAGGGTGGGCGGGCGCACCCCCGGGGAAAAAATATTTAGTGTTAAGTTCCGTCGAAAATCCCGTCCGCACCCCTTGGAATTTTTCGTCCGCACCCCTTGAATTTTTCGACCGCACCCCATGGAATTTTTCGACCGCACCCTTTGGAATTTTTCGTCCGCACCCCTTAGGTAAAAAGTGTTATCAATTTATATTTTAATTTTCTTTAGTAAACTCTTATTTAAAAAAACTACTACCTAAATTATATAACTTTTAATACCTAACTAACTAAACCCAAATACTCATACCTTTACCAACTTATAATTCATAACTAGCTAGCCCACTAAGTCTTAGCCCATTAACCAAAACTAACAATATTTCAAACTATAATAAAATAATTAAAGCCCAAAAGCTTTAGAAATTCCCTCCCGCTCTCTCTCTCTCTCTCTTTCGTCCCTGCACTGCCAAGGAATAACATCACTCAGCGACAGCAGTCCAGCAGCCGGCGACCACCGTAATCAGCCACCATACCACCGTCGTTCGACACCAAATCTAACCAGAATCCGAATACGGGTAAGTTTCTTTGTTATTTTGATGATTTTGGTTGATATTATAGGAGAAAAAAGGGTAATAAAGTTATTAAATAGGTTTGAAATTTTGTGTGTTTTGACGTTGTTTATGGTTGTTTAGATGATTTTTAGGGTGATTATGTTGCTTATATATTTTTAGGGTGATTACAACTTACGTTATGATTTCTAGGGCTTCAATAGTTGAAAATTAAATAGAGAAAGAATTGCTTAAGAAATTAGCTTTAGATGATGTTTTGAATAGATTTCAAAAAATGAAAACCCGCAGGGCGTCGACGTTTTTTATTATTATATAAATTTAGTTTGATGTTTGTTTGTTTTACATGAGCCGACCCGACCCGACCCGATACGAACCGATTTTTTTACTTATATACCTAGGGGCCTAAAATTTTTAAAAATGTTCCGCACCCCCATAGAAAAATTCCTCGGTCCGCCACTGGGTACCACAGAATAGGCCTACGTAAGTTAATCGAATACACTATTTCATACATAAAAAAATTGGGGATGTAAAAATGTGTACAAACTAGTTAACCAATTTGTTTCATACCGGTTGTTAACCGAATGAGATATTGGTTGACTTGGTAAAAAAAAGTTACGCCAATAACCGGTTTGAGGTGACTGAAAACCAAATGTAACCGGTTAGGTTATTTTAGGACAGGTTAACCTATCACGGGTTATTGATAACCGGTTTTTTGATAAATATATCAACCTGTTTATTGTAAATAAAAAAAAAAGATTTATGCGAGCAAAATAGTAAAAAAAGAACTCGGAAAATAGCAAAAAAAAAGTTAAAAAATGAAATATCCGGTTACTTTAAGTTTAGAGTGAATTGCAAGTTTTGTCCTTTAACTTTATACCCATTTGCAGGCGCTGTCCTTTATGTTTAAAATTGACGAGTTTTATCCTTATTGTTTCAAAATCTTGCATGGTATGTCCTTTGAACCTAACCCAGTTAATTTTAGTTGTTAAATGAAGGATAAATGAGTCTTTTTACTTATTTATTTAAGAAACCATTTTTTTAATTATATACACACATCTGAATGCAGGCACTCTTTCATACTCTCTCTCTAAAGACATGCTTTCTCTCTCTACACTCTCTCACTCCAGGAGTCTAGGGCAAACCCCTACCACACTTGTCGCCACTAGCACCACCAACTGCTGCCACCCCCTTCCAACCCTAATCCACCACCGCAAAACCCCCCACCCAACCTGCAGACTATTCAATCTCCAAAAAAACTTCAAACTCACACTAATCTTCTTCAAGATGTTCCAAATTCCTTTTTCACAATCCTAAAATTAACCGTGGTGCTGCTTTGCTGAAATCGGCTCACCCGGATTGGTCACCGGCGGCGATAAAATCTGCCACCGTTAACACCGTCCGTCGCAACCACCACCACCACACATCCACCCACCGTCATCCCCTTACAAAAACTCATCTTCACTGACGGAACACAAACCCTAACCTCCATCCGCTACAAATTCCTCCAATCTCCACCGACAAACCACCGTGTTAACTCCGTCGCTGTCTCCGAACACCTCCAGATCTCACCGGAACACGCTCGCCTCGTTATCGGTACGACTGCGTCCGTTCTGTATGCCGATTCGGATCCGCTTGTTGTTGCGAAGGCGGATGAGGTGGATTCTGTAGGTGTTAATGTGTATGATCTGATGATTTTTGTTTATACAGTCGTATAAGCGGTTGCTTCAAGATATGGCAGTCATGTTGCAGGTTGCTTCAAGATATGGCTTTTGTTATGATATAATATTTTTTTTTCTTTTATATCTATTTTTAAAGAATAGGATGAAAAGACAATTTTACCCTCATGTGCATTGCACATGATCAGATTTGACAGAAAAATCTAACTAGGTTAGGGCTAAAGGACAAAATGTGTATGATTTGAAAACATAAAGTATAAAACTCGTCAATTTTAAACATAAAGGACAGCGCCTGCAAATAGGTATAAAGATAAAGGACAATCCTTGCAATTCACTCTTAAGTTTAAATAAAGGTTAAAAAACCGCTTCTTGTTCTAAATCTCCAAACAGGTTCCTGTTCTAAATCTCCAAACCAATTCCTATCTTACTGTTTTTTTTTTTTTTTTTCTAACCTAAACGATGTCTAGTGTACTGCTGATGAACTAATTATTTTAGTTAATAACAGGTTATAGTCTTAGTAACCGGTTTTTTTAGACCTCATTTGCATCTCCCAAGTCAGTCACAAAATTGACGACAAATTTAGTTTTCTTTGCTAATATGGATACTTTAAATCCACCACTAGTAACCACAAATATCAAACAAAAATGAGTAAATTCCTGTTTTGGCCCTTGTGGTTTAGTCAGTTTAATCCTTTCAGCCTAAAAAAGAATTTTTAAACATATCAGACCCTGAGTTTGCATTTTATAACGGTTTTGACCCCTGACATTAACTTTGTTACTCTTTTTGCAATTAAGTGTAAGGGTAATAGGTAATTATATACCTTAGGTGCTGTTTTTGATAATTACAAAATTCTTTTAATATTTATAAGAGATTATTAATACAATTACTCAAGTTATTTTTTTATTATTTCATTATTTTCACGATTATTATTTAACAAAATATGTTTTATATATACAAATAAATATGTATTTTCATTAAGCGTTTGTTTTTTTATAAACGCCGTTTTTAAAATCATTTGTTTTTTAACATTTTATAAACCGTATATCGTTTTTAAAATTATTCATTATTAAATCACTTGTTTTTTAAAATCGTTCTTTTTAAAGTTGTTTATCTTTTAAAGTTTTTTTAAACAATTCATTTTATGTTTTTTTCTTTTTTAAAATCAATTATTTTTTAAAAATTTTTAAACAACTCACTTTTTTAAGTCGTTAATTTTTAAAAGTGTTTCTTTTTAAATCGTTCCTTTTAGAAATAAACCATTCTAAAAAAGTTTGAAAAATGAACTATTTTTTGCAAACTACTTTTTGGAATGTTTCTTTTTTTTACAAATCTTACAATTCTTTTGTTTTTTATACACGTTGTTTTGTATAATTTAAAAATCAACGACTTAAAAAAGTGAGTAGTTTAAAAATGTTTAATAATAAATGATTTTAAAAAGAATGGTGTAAAATTAAGTGTTTAAAAAAACTTTAAAAGATAGACGACTATAAAAATAACGATTTTAAAAAACAAATTTTTTAAAAAGAAACAATGTGAAAATCGATAGATGGTTTAAACAAAATGTAAAAAAAAAACAAATTATTTTTTAAAACGACATTTATAAATATAAATGGTTAATGAAAATACATATTTATTTATATATTTAATACGTATTTTGTTAAATAATAATCGTGAAAATAACGAAATAATAAAAAAAATACTTGAGTAATTGTATTAATAATCTCTTAGATATTATAAGAACTTTGTAATTATCAAAAACAGCCTCTAAGGTATATAATAACCTAATTATCCTTACCCTTAACTGCAAAAAAGTAAAAATGTTAGTGTCAGAGGCCAAAATTGATATAAAATGCAACATCGGGGTCTGATATGTTAAATGATTTCTTTTTGGGCTGAAATCGTTAAACTGGCTAAACTACATAGGCCAAAATAGTAATTTACTCAACAAAATTAACAATTTATCATTATAACATTCGGTAACTAAAAACCTGAAAAACTAAAAGTAATATGCAATTTTAAAGTATCTGTATCTTAAAATTTGTATTACTGAAACTATATTTCAATTTCAAAGTATCTATACTATATAATAAAAGAAACCAAATTTTGGACACTTGTCATTATATTAGGCCATCTCTTATAGATAATTATTATCTTAGTTTAATTTTTCTAATTAATTATAAATAACCTTCCTACTAAATATTATTTAATTTAATAATATATATTATATAAAATGTTAACGGAATAAAAAAATAAGATAACATCACATGTATTCAAATATAGGATCACAACTTGAATGATCATACATGTAATCGATTATTTTTTTCACTTTTTTTTTTTAAATTAATGAAGGAACACTTTACTTATTATTTACCATCTATTTAATTGTAAATATTTTTTATTATTTAATATAAATTATAGATAATTATTATTTAATTTAAATTATTAAATTTAATATATGTTTCAAGCATTTAAGAAATAACGGATAAAGTTCCATAGAATATCTTATTATTTATTTATATTAATTATTAGGTTAAAAATTATATCTTAATAATTGAAACAAATATCGAGCATTTTCATAACGAGAGTGGAGGGAACGATTTTCTTGCTTAACAAATTAGGGGCCAAAAGGGTTAGAAAAAAAGACGTTATGTGACAACTCGAATTTCTAAGATTGATTTCATACGTATTACACGAGCATGTGTTTGACTAATTACTTAATTGCACATTTGATTGATATGAAAGTATATATATACATGTTTGATTGCTTGATTGTGCATAATTGTTTGATTGTGTATAATGGGTTCCATATTGTGAAACTTGTACTGTATGTTAGCTAGTTAGTGTGAATCATGGCCCAACCTACGAAGGATGTTCCACGAAACATGATGCATGAATCGAAGGATGTCGAAACATATCTTTCGATTCGAAAGGTCCTCCTTCGGATTGAAGGTCTCGAAACATATCCTTCGCGCTCGAAACATATCCTTCGATATGTTTCGGCCCAGTCATTTTAAATGGGCCTTGGCCCACTGCCGATTTAATATAAGTTGGATTAGAGACTTTACGTAATAACATTTTTGATCGGCAAAACCCTAGAGCTTTCGGTTTCCTTGTGTGTGTGACGGCATATAGCAAACCTACTCTCTGTTCGAAGGATTTCAGTCCGTAATTCAGATTTCCGGTTAGTGTGTGATGTTGTTTACGATGCCTTGATTTCATGATTAACAAATTGTTTGGCAATATATTGTTAGTATGTTAATCGTTTCTGTTTTCGTGATGTTCAATGATAATGATTTGTGATCGGCTATGATAACCGGATATGTATGATAGTATTGCTATATGTTGTATGCTAACCAGGCACGTATGTTAATTGAATATGAATGTTAATCGGATATAGGTGCTAATCGGAGGTATATGTTAATCGGATATATATTGTGATGATGTTGATTATGGAATCGTGCTCGTATGATACTCGTTATGTAGATGTACTGTTAAGATTTGGTACTTGTTGTCATTTGTTTGGGCATGCATGATTGATGATGACGGCTGTAGATGATTAGGGTTCTGTTTCTGTAACTGGCTGCGTGATAAACGTAACTGCTATTCCGTAACTGATATGTATCGAAAGATATCAATGGCTCGAAACATAGTTTGACCGAAAGATACTAGTTTGACCGAACCATTATTGGATCGAAAGATAGTTGGACCGACAGATAGTTGGACCGAAAGATAGTTGGACCGAAAGATAGGTTGGCCGAAAGATGACATAGGATTCGGAACATAGCATTGGTCCGAAGGATAATTGTGATAATTGCTTCCGAAAGATAATTGTGATTACTGTTGTCGAAAGATAGTGACTGGATTCGAAGGATGTTAGGGATTATGAACATACTTTGACTGATTGATTATATGTTGATCTAATTGACATGCCATGCTTAGTGATGAACGTGCAATACTACGTGCCGTGCTGATATGCAAACTGACTGCTATGTGAACATTAAATTGCATGCGTATCGTTGTGAACATGAACTGATTTGTTATACGTGCATACGATAGGACGTGAATAAATTACTTGTGAGTGCATAACCTAGCATACCGAGCAAACCAAGGTGAGTTCACACAGCCAAGGCATGGGTTCCCAGGGTGGGAATGGGTTGGATGATTACTTGTGCATACTTTGATACTGTAACGAACGATTAAACTGTTGATGCTTACGAACTACTCAACTGCCTTCGCACCCACCCTGGTCGGTAAAGACTATGGTCGCGAACGAACTGATAAACTGCCTTCGCACACACCCTGGTCGGTAAAGACTATGGTCGCGAACTAACGAACATAATCTTCGCACACATGCCTGTGAGGCCGCGATGGAACTGATACGATACGAAACTTAATTGAACAAACGCACTATTACCCAAACTAAACTATAAACTGTGAACTCGCTCAACTAGTTGTTGATTATCTGCTGCATGCCTTGCAGGACCTTAGGTACTTATGGAGCTTGCACTGGAGGAGCGGGACGTTGTGGGCAGTGGGTTAAGAACGCTATGTTTAAACATTTCGAATAATTGAACTTATGGTTTACTTGGGTTATTTACTTATGCTTCCGCTACTGATACTATGATTGTTTTGAAACGTCAATTGTATTTGAATGGGGTTTTACGTATTACTTTATTTGTATTATGCTATGTTCAATATGATTGATGGCTTGATCCTGGTCAGTCACGCTCCCAAGCGGTGATACCCCGCAGGTGGATTTTGGGGGTGTGACAGATTGGTATCAGAGCCATTGGTTATAGAGAACTTGGTTTTAATATGTGAAAAACGTTTTTATTAAAACCAGACTATAACCAGAACAGTGCTCTCAACGATCCACAACGACGCTTCGCTCCACGTGCAAGACTCGACATCCTAGGTAATAAGGTTTATGTTTATTACCTGCTTGCTAGAATTTGCACAGAACTTTGCTCGTAGTATGCTTACATTACCTTGCTCACAACATGTCATTGCATGAGAATATTTATGTGCTTACACTCTTCTGTCATCGCACTATTCGCGAACCTTTCTCACTTATGTTGCCTTTGATGTGAAGATCAATGGCCGCACGAATTACCATGACTCAAGCCCAGCTAGAGGCTCTCGTTGCTGCGGCAGTTGCAGCCGCCCAAGCAGGTAGTATACCCTGCAGTATAGACACTAGGATCTTTAGATCCTACATTAATTCTCGTACTTAACTTTGCCCTATTCGTACACAATAGGTCAACCCGCTCAGCAACAACCTGGGTGCACCTTCAAGAATTTCATGGAATGTCGTCCTAGTTCGTTCAGTGGCACGGAAGGAGCAGTTGGACTCCTCCACTGGTTTGAAAAGCTCGAGTCGGTTTTCGAAATGTGTGAATGCCCTGAGGCTCGCAGGGTGAAGTTCGCCACTGGCACACTTGAAGGGATTGCGCTCACTTGGTGGAACGCACAAGTGCAGATCTTAGGGTTGGCAGCTGCTAACGCCACACCCTGGAATGAATTCAAAGAACTGATCAAGAGAGAATACTGCACTAGAGAAGACATTCACAAGTTGGAGGATGAGTTGTACAACTTGAAGATGGTGGGTTCAGAGATTGAAGCTTACACCAAGAGGTCGAACGAGTTGGCTGTGCTATGTCCAACCATGGTAGACCCACCATACAAGCGCATTGAGTTGTATCTCAAGGGGCTTGTACCAGAGATTCAGAGCCACGTTACCTCGGCTAACCTCAACAACATTCAGGAGATCCAGCGTCTCGCTCATCGCATCACTGATCAGGCAGTGGATCAGAATAAACTGCCAAAGCGTGTCGGCGCTACTGCTACAGCTGTTACTTCAGTCACTCCAACAGCTGCTACTTCTGCCACACCCAGCGAGAATAAAAGAAAGTGGGACGGGGATTCCAGCAGGGGATCAGCGTCTGTTCAGTCCCAAACTCAGCAACGTCGCACCAACGATTACCAGAGTCCGAGTCAGCAGTCATCGGGCAGTCAGGGACATAGTGGTTATAAGGGAAATCACCCGTGGTGTAACAGGTGCAACAAACACCACAGTGGAAGATGTCGCAGGAGTCAATGTCAAAGATGCCACAAGATGGGCCATGAGGCCAAAGATTGTAGAAGCGCGCGACCAGTGAATCAGAACCAGCAACTTCCACCGCCAGCTCCACAGAATCAGCAGCAGCAGCCACAGCGTGGAAACCGGGGGTGTTTCCAGTGTGGGGCTGAAGGTCACTACAAACGCGATTGTCCCCAGTTGAACCAGAATCGCAATAACAACAACAACCAGGGCAACGGGAATAACAACAATAATCAGAACAACGGGGGAAACAACAACAACAACGGCAATGAAGCTCGTGGTCGTACTTTTGTGTTGGGTCGAGGAGATGCAGTGAATGATCCCAATGTGGTTATGGGTAAGTTTCTTCTCGACAATATTTATGTTACTGTCTTATTTGATTCGGGTGCTGATACAAGTTATATGTCCTTGAAAATGGGTAAATTATTAAAACGTACACCAACACCCCTAGACACCAAACACGTCGTAGAACTAGCCAATGGTAAAAGTGTAGAAGCCACACAGGTAGTCAAGGGTTGTAGTATTGTTCTAGCGGGTCAGACTTTCTCGATTGATCTTATACCCATAGTCTTGGGTAGCTTCGACGTCGTCATCGGCATGGATTGGTTATCTCAACATCACGCAGAGATCTTATGCAAGGAAAAAGTTATTCGTATTCCTCGCTCCAGTCAAGAACCTCTCGAAGTACAGGGCGACAAGAGTGGTGCTGTGGTTGGCATCATCTCTTACTTGAAGGCGCAGAAATGTTTACGAAAGGGGCATACTGCCATTCTGGCACTTGTCACTGACGCATCAGCAAAGGAAAAGAAGCTGGAGGATATACCAGTTGTGCGTGATTTTCCTCAAGTGTTTCCTGAAGATTTACCTGGTTTACCTCCTCATCGTCAAGTCGAGTTTCAGATTGAGTTAGCTCCTGGAGCAGCACCAATAGCCCGCGCACCGTATCGTTTAGCTCCAACCGAACTGGAAGAACTGTCGAAACAGCTGCAAGAGCTCTTGGAAAAGGGCTTTATTCGTCCAAGCTCTTCGCCTTGGGGAGCTCCAGTGTTATTTGTGAAGAAGAAAGACGGTACGTTCAGGATGTGCATCGACTACCGTGAACTCAACAAGGTGACGGTGAAGAACCGTTATCCTCTTCCACGCATAGATGACTTATTCGACCAGTTGCAAGGGTCGTGTTACTATTCTAAGATCGATTTGAGGTCAGGGTATCATCAGCTGAGAGTCCGGGATGAAGACGTCTCCAAAACTGCTTTCAGAACTCGTTATGGTCACTACGAGTTTCTGGTCATGCCATTCGGGCTTACAAACGCACCTGCAGTCTTCATGGATCTCATGAACAGGGTGTGCAAACCGTATCTCGACAAGTTCGTCATCGTTTTCATCGACGACATTTTGATTTACTCCAAGAGTCAGGAGGAGCACGAACAGCATCTACGTATTATTTTGGAACTTCTTCGAAAAGAGCAACTGTACGCAAAGTTTTCAAAATGCGACTTCTGGCTTCGTGAAGTCCACTTCTTAGGCCATGTGGTAAACAAGGATGGGATTCATGTCGATCCATCCAAGGTTGATTCGATCAGAAACTGGCCAGCACCACGTACACCGACAGAAATACGCCAATTCTTGGGTTTGGCGGGTTACTACAGACGATTTATTAAAGACTTCTCAAAGATCGCGCAACCACTTACTATGCTAACACAGAAAGGTGTCGTTTACAGATGGGGTAATACGCAAGAGACCGCTTTTCAGTACTTAAAGGATAGGCTTTGCAGCGCACCTATTCTTTCATTACCAGAGGGCACAGATGACTTCGTGGTATACTGTGATGCATCCATCCAGGGTCTTGGATGTGTGTTGATGCAACGTGATAAAGTGATAGCCTACGCTTCGCGGCAACTCAAGGTTCATGAACGAAACTACACGACGCACGATTTAGAGCTGGGAGCTGTTGTTTTCGCGCTTAAGATATGGCGACACTACCTGTACGGTACCAGGTGCACGATTTACACCGATCACAGGAGTCTCGAGCATATTCTTAAGCAAAAGGATTTGAATATGCGTCAACGGAGATGGGTTGAACTTCTAAACGACTATGAATGCGCCATCAAGTATCATCCAGGCAAGGCCAATGTTGTGGCTGATGCCCTCAGTCGGAAAGACACTCTACCTAAGCGCGTGCGAGCGCTACAGCTTACCATTCAGTCCAGTCTTCCTGCACAGATACGAGCTGCTCAGTTAGAAGCACTGAAACCCGAAAACGTCAAGGCTGAAGCCTTGCGCGGTTCAAGGCAACAAATGGAACAAAAGGAAGACGGCGCCTACTATGTAACGGGGCGTATTTGGGTCCCACTTTATGGCGGCTTACGCGAACTTGTGATGGATGAAGCGCACAAGTCTCGCTACTCGGTACATCCAGGGTCGGATAAGATGTACCACGATATCAGAACAACTTACTGGTGGCCAAACATGAAAGCTCTTATCGCAACTTACGTCGGCAAGTGTTTAACTTGTGCAAGGGTTAAAATCGAGTACCAGAAACCATCAGGCCTACTTCAGCAACCAGAAATACCACAATGGAAATGGGAGCAAATTTCCATGGATTTTGTTACTGGCCTACCTAGATCCCAGCGTGGGAATGACACTATCTGGGTGGTCGTTGATCGGCTCACAAAGTCTGCTCACTTCTTGGCTATCAAAGAAACGAATAAGTTTTCTACCCTAGCAGACGTTTACCTTAAAGAAGTTGTTTCGAGGCACGGAGTGCCCACCTCTATTATTTCGGATCGCGATGCACGATTCACGTCAGAACTTTGGCAAGCGATGCACAAATCTTTCGGCTCACGATTAGACATGAGCACAGCATATCATCCTCAGACGGATGGGCAGTCTGAGCGAACTATTCAAACTCTAGAAGACATGCTTCGAGCGTGTGTCATCGATTTCGGCAACGGCTGGGAAAAGCACCTCCCTTTGGTGGAGTTCTCGTACAATAACAGTTACCATACCAGCATTCAAGCCGCTCCATTTGAGGCATTGTACGGACGTAAATGCCGGTCACCTCTCTGTTGGACAGAGGTGGGGGATAGTCAGATTACGGGTCCAGATATTGTTGTGGACGCCACAGAAAAGATAGCACAGATACGTCAACGCATGGCGGCAGCACGCGACCGTCAGAAAGCCTACGCGGATAAGCGTAGAAAACCATTGGAATTTGAGGTCGGGGACCGGGTTTTATTGAAAGTTTCACCCTGGAAGGGTGTGGTACGTTTTGGCAAACGGGGCAAACTAAATCCGCGGTACGTCGGACCATTCGAAATTTCAGAAAAGATTGGCAAGGTAGCCTACAAGTTGAACCTACCAGCTGAACTCGGTGCAGTTCACAATGTATTCCACGTGTCGAATCTGAAGAAATGCCTATCAGATGAGACCCTTATAATTCCTTTTAAGGAACTCACTATCGACGAGCGGTTGCAGTTCGTCGAGGAACCAGTTGAAATCACGGACCGGGATGTTAAGGTCCTCAAACACAAGAGAATCCCTCTTGTTCGAGTTCGTTGGAACTCCCAGCGTGGTCCAGAGTATACCTGGGAACGCGAAGATCAGATGAAAGAAAAGTACCCCCAGCTATTCGAAACCAATGCATCCACTTCTGAGGCTGAAGCTACTACTACTGAATTTCGGGACGAAATTCCAAATCAACGGGGGGATGATGTGACACCCCAGGAAAAACCAGTGAACGATACCTAGCTTCCTCAGTAAGTGCGTACCAAATTTCGGGACGAAATTTCTTTCAAGTTGGGGATAATGTGACAACTCGAATTTCTAAGATTGATTTCATACGTATTACACGAGCATGTGTTTGACTAATTACTTAATTGCACATTTGATTGATATGAAAGTATATATATACATGTTTGATTGCTTGATTGTGCATAATTGTTTGATTGTGTATAATGGGTTCCATATTGTGAAACTTGTACTGTATGTTAGCTAGTTAGTGTGAATCATGGCCCAACCTACGAAGGATGTTCCACGAAACATGATGCATGAATCGAAGGATGTCGAAACATATCTTTCGATTCGAAAGGTCCTCCTTCGGATTGAAGGTCTCGAAACATATCCTTCGCGCTCGAAACATATCCTTCGATATGTTTCGGCCCAGTCATTTTAAATGGGCCTTGGCCCACTGCCGATTTAATATAAGTTGGATTAGAGACTTTACGTAATAACATTTTTGATCGGCAAAACCCTAGAGCTTTCGGTTTCCTTGTGTGTGTGACGGCATATAGCAAACCTACTCTCTGTTCGAAGGATTTCAGTCCGTAATTCAGATTTCCGGTTAGTGTGTGATGTTGTTTACGATGCCTTGATTTCATGATTAACAAATTGTTTGGCAATATATTGTTAGTATGTTAATCGTTTCTGTTTTCGTGATGTTCAATGATAATGATTTGTGATCGGCTATGATAACCGGATATGTATGATAGTATTGCTATATGTTGTATGCTAACCAGGCACGTATGTTAATTGAATATGAATGTTAATCGGATATAGGTGCTAATCGGAGGTATATGTTAATCGGATATATATTGTGATGATGTTGATTATGGAATCGTGCTCGTATGATACTCGTTATGTAGATGTACTGTTAAGATTTGGTACTTGTTGTCATTTGTTTGGGCATGCATGATTGATGATGACGGCTGTAGATGATTAGGGTTCTGTTTCTGTAACTGGCTGCGTGATAAACGTAACTGCTATTCCGTAACTGATATGTATCGAAAGATATCAATGGCTCGAAACATAGTTTGACCGAAAGATACTAGTTTGACCGAACCATTATTGGATCGAAAGATAGTTGGACCGACAGATAGTTGGACCGAAAGATAGTTGGACCGAAAGATAGGTTGGCCGAAAGATGACATAGGATTCGGAACATAGCATTGGTCCGAAGGATAATTGTGATAATTGCTTCCGAAAGATAATTGTGATTACTGTTGTCGAAAGATAGTGACTGGATTCGAAGGATGTTAGGGATTATGAACATACTTTGACTGATTGATTATATGTTGATCTAATTGACATGCCATGCTTAGTGATGAACGTGCAATACTACGTGCCGTGCTGATATGCAAACTGACTGCTATGTGAACATTAAATTGCATGCGTATCGTTGTGAACATGAACTGATTTGTTATACGTGCATACGATAGGACGTGAATAAATTACTTGTGAGTGCATAACCTAGCATACCGAGCAAACCAAGGTGAGTTCACACAGCCAAGGCATGGGTTCCCAGGGTGGGAATGGGTTGGATGATTACTTGTGCATACTTTGATACTGTAACGAACGATTAAACTGTTGATGCTTACGAACTACTCAACTGCCTTCGCACCCACCCTGGTCGGTAAAGACTATGGTCGCGAACGAACTGATAAACTGCCTTCGCACACACCCTGGTCGGTAAAGACTATGGTCGCGAACTAACGAACATAATCTTCGCACACATGCCTGTGAGGCCGCGATGGAACTGATACGATACGAAACTTAATTGAACAAACGCACTATTACCCAAACTAAACTATAAACTGTGAACTCGCTCAACTAGTTGTTGATTATCTGCTGCATGCCTTGCAGGACCTTAGGTACTTATGGAGCTTGCACTGGAGGAGCGGGACGTTGTGGGCAGTGGGTTAAGAACGCTATGTTTAAACATTTCGAATAATTGAACTTATGGTTTACTTGGGTTATTTACTTATGCTTCCGCTACTGATACTATGATTGTTTTGAAACGTCAATTGTATTTGAATGGGGTTTTACGTATTACTTTATTTGTATTATGCTATGTTCAATATGATTGATGGCTTGATCCTGGTCAGTCACGCTCCCAAGCGGTGATACCCCGCAGGTGGATTTTGGGGGTGTGACACGTTAGGGGCTCAGATGTTAAAAAATTCTTTTTTGTGCTAAAAGAGTAAAAGTGCTATAACCACAGGGGTCAAAATCGCAATTTAAAATGCAAGAAGAATAATAACTACATTTATCATATACTAATGAATTTATCCAAACCATTAATTTAAGATGCAACTCACGTCCAGATATTTAAATTATAAAGTTATATATAATTACCAATATTTATACTTATCTAATTAATTTAAATATTATTTCGTAGTTATAACTTATAAGTTTATCTAATTGGCTAATTGCTATATGTCTAATCTCGACATTTCAATAATTTTTAAGAAGTAATAAATTAAGACCACTGTTATTTAACTAAAACTTAGGTTATTAAATGTATGTTCACATGACTTTTAAAACTCATGAGAAAGTAGATACATTTGTCTTCTAATCGATGGTTCAAATACTTTCATATTTATAATCACAAGTTTTGATCATACATGGCATAGAATTTTGTTCGGATATTAGAAAAGCGTCTTAAAGTATTGTTTTTTAATTATTAAATCTCCACTATTAACTATTTGATTTTTATTTACTTAACCCGTGTAATACACGGGGTTATAACCTAGTATAATACATAAGAGAATCAAATAGGTAATTTTATATCATTTTAAAAGTTTAAATAATTACAACATTTAAACAATATTAGTATAATCCTTTAAAAACATATTGTTGACTTTTAAGCCATCCCTTCTATCCAAAATGTTGTCATACGAAAACAATTTTTTTTAAAAAAAAAGATTACACCATAAATTGAGCATTTTATTCTCTTTAATTTGAGTATCGTATTGCTATAGTTTTTTTAATTAAAAAAATAATGGTTTCTTTGTCCTCCACCACATTACGCACTCTAGTGTGTCTATGTGTGTGCATGTAAAGTATTAACTTAATTTTTAGAGTAAACTTCCGTTTTGCTCCCTGTAGTTTGGTCATTTTAACGGTTTTGCCCCAAACCTTTAAAAATAGCCATTTTACTCCCTGATGATTTGGTTTTGTTGCCAGTTTGCTCCATGCGGGGAGCAAAATGGAAAAACAAATAATTTGGATGGAGTTAGAGGCGGAGAGCAAACTGGCAAAAAAAACCAAAACATCAGGGAATAAAATGGCTATTTTTAAAGGTTTGGAGCAAAACCGTTAAAGTGACCAAACCATAGGGAGCAAAACGGAAGTTTACTCTAATTTTTATTAAATAGAAAAATCAACTCAACTGTTTTACGAACTTAAAATAAAGCTTAACTGTTTTACGTAGGGATGAGATCGGTACGATACCGGTACCGTACCGGTACCGATACCGTAAATACCGTTACCGAAAATGAGGTAATGTGGATACCGATTACCGTACCGTATTTATAGATTCGTTACCGGTACGGTACCGGTATCGGTACCGGTATTTCGGTAATTTACCATATTGGTACCGCTTTGGTGTCATCCATTGTTTTACCTAAAAAAATTTCATGTGCAACACATCCATCCATTATTAATTGAACTAGAGTAATATATAGAGGAATGTAAACAAATGGTAAACATATTAAGTAGTCAAAAATATCAAAAGGCAAACATCCATGAGTTCGACTTTTAACATCCAAATTCCAACATGTCTAAAAAATCATCATAATTGATTAAAAATAACCAAAGAAAAGAAATTTGATATTGGTTTTTGTAAAACAAAGTTCAAGAAAATATAACTTCATAGTGGGATCTAAGATAATAGCAAAATACACAAGGTCATTATTAAATTCGGTATTAATACCGTTATTTACCGAAAAATACCGGTACCGATACCGTTTTTTACCGATACCGAATTTCAAAAAATCTATTACCGATACCGGTACCGTTTATGACCGGTACGGTACAACATCGGTACGGTACCGGTATGATACCGGTACGGTATCGGTATTTCGGTAAAAAATCTCATCCCTAGTTTTACGAACTTGCTTAACATTTTAGCTTCTTATAAAAGTTATCTTCTAAATTAAAGATATTGAATTTCGTTCTTTATAAAAAAAAATAAACAATATTAAACCCACATGAAACGTAAGTCTAAATCCACTAGGAGATACCTATGGCCAGTGGCGGATCTAGAAAATCCGTCAAGTCGTAACGTTTTATAAAAAAGTCATAACGAAATCGTAAAAACGTTAAATTTTTCCAAAATTTACACTAATCTTACACTACCGCCAGAACGCCAAGCCGTAGCGGAGGTTGCCCCTTCATATATGCTAGGTCCGCCCCAGCCTATGGCATTATAGCCTAGTGGTATCTTGGTGGTGGGATAAGGCTTATGATCATTAGGTCATGGGTTCGATTCCCACAAAGGGGGTGGTTCTGCTGGTGGCACGATGATACTCCAGTGATCCGTCAGTGATCCAAATTTGCCGTTTAAAAAAAATCCACTAGGAGATTGTCTCAATTATTAAACCCCTCTTATGAATTAACACATCGCATCTCTAAATATTAATATATTCGTATAATAAGAAATAATATGCACAATCTCTTAGTAATTATCAGAAACATACTAGTATCAATTCAATCATTATTTACATAAAAAATGAATCACTTACTTGTAGACATAAATGCCTTTGATGTCATCTCCTTGTTGAATTCGGCCATCAACACGTAATTGTTTCTTATTTCGATTGCAAAACCACAGAACCCAACCCAACCCATGCTAGTTTATTATTGCAGTATGCCATAAGAGCAACAAACCCGTCATCCTTGTTGTCGAAAGGGCTCCCTGTCTGGGCTAGCCTTATTGGGCTCTCTTAGCAGGCCCAACTATAATTCCCAATAAGTTGCACATAAAAGAAGCGAGAAAAGTGAAAGCTTTTGCAGCTGGCAAAGTACGAGGTAAGTACTTACCTTATTAATGGCAAGGGCCATTTCTCCGGCTAGAAGGTGACACGTAATTCGCATGGTCAGGAGTGTGGGCTGGCACATGGAAGACCGTTAGGTCGACCAAAGTAGCTTGATATGCTTATCTCTATATATAAACCATCCTCATGATCATCCAAGGTATGCATTCAATAACCCGAGCATTTACTCTTCATAACACATTAACTCCAAACAGCCACATTGAATACTTGGAACCTAGGATCCACACCAAACACTCCGACGACACCAGTACGTCGGAACCACCTTTAATCTCCGGCAAGTTTACTTATCCTCACGCCGAAGCTTGGTCACGGATCCCCTCCGTGACGAGACTAACGGTGCTTTGTTTTGTAGGCTAAAAGTAAGGCCCATCGGAGCGTTGTCTCATTGACCTCCAACCAGAGTTAGGGGACTCGACACTTGTTTGCAAAGATCACAAAAGCAAAAAAATTGTTGGGCTTCTTTGTTTTCCGTCACTGTTCCATGAATAAAGACCCAACCGATCTTCGGATCTTCAGAACTTCGAAAACCGAAATAGTTTGTTCTTTGTTGTACATAACCAAAATAAAGAACAACAATTACGAATTTCGAAAACAACTTTGATGGAGAACAGTAACCGAACAAACACAACAATAACAAAATTGTTTGATCCTGGTTGAACCACAAAACCACAATTTTGATCACTCAATTTTGAACAAATTTAAATAAACAAAACCGTCCCACAATTTCGAACACCACAAACAATTAAAGGTTTAATACTTGATTGATGTTAGGTCCATGCTTGTTCCAAATCTAGTAATTATTTTATAGAATGAAATTGAAACTTGGATTGATCTTAGAATCGTGAAACATTATCAGATTAAACCTTTTGACGATACAATCAAAGGTCTAATCAGATTAGACTAAGAGTTTGTACCCTATAAAAATTTGATTTGTATGTTCAGAAGAATTTGTACCCTCTTTGTGACAACCCGAACCTTTAAGGTTTGTAACATTGTACCTTACGATCTTAATTTCTTACCATTCAATCTTAATTAACGTGTTTGCAACTCGACCGATTAACCCAGTGTCAATTGTCCGCGTAAATTCTTATATTTATGCTCATAGAAATCGGCCAAAACACTACACTAAGCATTCTAATACTCATGTCCTCTGATTAAAAATTAATTTACTTAATATTGATGTGGGCTTAGGCCCAATCCGGTTATGAACATGTAAGTCGGCCAAAACATTACCAATATGTATGCGTATCTGATTAGGATTACTTCACCAATAAATAAAACCCTACTTTCCCCTCATTAGTTCGTACGGCAACAAGAAATCCCATCTCCTTCGAAACATCATTCTGATTGGTTAGAGTTTGCGGTTAGTGGCTTGTTTTCATAATACATTTTTATTCATTTGATCTTGCTATGTGTGCAAAGTGCCGATATGTGATATGTGATAATTATGCAATCATAGCAATAATTCAATTGTATCAATTTACATGTGATCTACTGATATATAATTGTCCATAATATGAAGATCTATAATAGAGTTAAAAGTCAATGGCAATGATGTTAAGTATGTGGAATAAGTTGATATATGCAGACTGATGTAATTGTCCGATCATTAATTATATAGTTAGATTTAAATTATATAAATAGATTTGAAAGGTATACTTATAACAGTGGTGAAACGGCCCAATAGAATCAAAGTATAGAGTTGTTGCCACTAAATCTCCTTGTGCATGTATGTGTGAAAATCAAATCGGTCAACTCATCATTCATAATTGCCGCCCACGATAGCTTGCATGTGAAATTTGTCAGAGAATATTTGTTTAGTAATTAAGTGAGCCTTTGTTGTTTCTTTACGGTTCAATCGTTTTTTTTTATTGTTTTAAATATTGTTTGCTATTATCCATGTGATGTAAACAAAACTTTGGAGGTTATATATATATGTGAAATTGAGAGGTCCAATAGTAACATGAATTCATGTAGGGATGTCGGCCACTGTACATGCATGGGTGTAGGCTAATTATGGATTTCTTAAAAATAATAAAGATATAGCATAGGGTGGTAAGGTCCAATAATATGTGAGTGAGGGTTTGACTAATACATAAGGGGGCGGCCATGTGTAATCAAATAGGAAAGGACCCATTCTTAATATATCGGCTACTGTGTTATGATATGCTTGTGACTTTTGATATGTTGAGTTGAGTGGCGGATGTGTTGATCGTTTAGTGGTCCGAACATTAGGTCCAATGGGGCGGTTAGTGTATTGATGGAACTCTCATATTAATAATTAATTATGTATAGTAAATGGGATTTAATGTGTTGGGTTCGATGTAAATAGGACTAGTAATATTAACGAGCAGTAATTGAATTACATGATTAAACAGCTTATGGTATTAACTTGTAATGTGAATATGCATTGTGTTGAGTAGTTGCTAATGTGTGATAATTGAGACCACTAATGTGTGTGTACTAAACTATGGGCATGTGTGAACTAATCAAGTAAATGGTTGGTGATACCAGACCAGACATATAAACTGTTTATGCTTGTGGGAGTTATCGTATGATTCAATGTATTGTTTGACTTTAAAGACATTAAGGAATTGAATGATTATATGCATTTCTTATACGTGACTCATGTGATAACACCTGAAAATGAACTGTGGAACTGATAAACACCAAACACTCTCTTAGGTCGCGAGTATTGAATAAATTAACAAGTGAAATATTCTGCCGAGCAAATCAAGGTGAGTTCATTGCATTTTCTCAAGCATGCGTCCCGGTGGTTTGGGACAACTGGTAAACATTTGGAAGGGAAACATTGGGTAAATAACTTAATCGGTTTTGGTTATTGCCTGGAGGGCAACGGGGGTGATTAGTTGATAGCGCTATTAGGTGGGAAACCTCACACCGGGCCGTAAGGACGGGCGTGAACTAATTATCTGGGTATGGCTATTGTTGTTAGAGGCACACTCCTCGGATACATATGGGCACTCTCCCTAGGGTATCTAACGAAGGCAACATAGCAAACGGTCGTTAAGGGGTACCCACTCCCCGGATACATATGGGCACATTCCCTAGGGTATCTAGCATGAGCATCATTGTATCGCAGTGTTAAATCGTATTAACATACATATGGTAACATAACTTGTTAACAAAACCTTGAACTCACCAGCGTAGTCTGACACACTTGTTGCATGCTTGTAGGTAATTATTGAAGGAACTTGGGAGCTTGCTGTCTGATGCTGCTGGAGTGGTTGTGGTCATGATAAACAATTACATTGATTTGGTTTCGATACATTTACACACTTATACATTTATGCTTCCGCTCAATACTTTGGTTTTGGTTTAACTTTTCAAACGATACATTTCTTTCAATTGGGTATTTCAATACATTATAACTTGTGTTTGATATGATTGGTGGCTCTTTGTTGGATCGTTGCACCTCCAATAGGACGTACCCTAGGTGGTAATTTGGGGGTGTGACAGTTTGGTATCAGAGCCACTGGTTATAGAGAACTCGGTTTTTAAAAATGTTTTCATAAAACCAGACTATAACCGAATTGATCCAAACGATGACCATGACACTCAGCTTCAGACTGCAAGGTTCGTTCCTCCTTAGCTTATGCTTTATATGCCTAGTAAACGTAACTATATTTATAGCATGAACGATACGACATGGTAGGCATCATGACACATTGATAGTGTAACATAACACTTGCATCTAGTAAATCCTAATCTTGTTAGTAGTGCATATTTTGTGTTGATTGGGGTGGGAGAAACTTCAAACATGAGTTAAGAAGCATTGAGAGGAGCATGCAAACCGCCTTATTATCATGGGTGCACACATAATAATAACGCGTGGTGCATGCAAATCCCAATGAGGCTTAACGAGTGTAAGAGGGGTTCTTCCCTGTTTGTGTATGAATATGGTAGTTAATCGTTCTTAACGTGATAAACCTGAACACTTTTCTCGTTCTCGACTCCTAAATTTGTTCCCTTCCCCTATTATAGAACCATGAGTGGACGAGGAAACGGACGTAGCAACTGTTGATTGAAACCTTGTGTGCTTACTCTTTCTGTCATCTTTTTTTTTTCCTTTCTGCGTTAATACCCTCTTTTGGTACGCTGTGAGTGTGCATTCTTTCGTTTAACTTGCGTTACGTCATCAACTCGACAGGCATGTCTGCACCATCCGCATCTTTCGACCAATCCCGGGCGCCAGGGAAGGCACCCGCTGCTACTCACTCACCCCCGCGTCAGATGGAGACGCGTGCTGCTTATAGGAAGAGACTCGCACAGGGCGGGGAGTCGTCCTCCCGACCTACGCATGCACTACCAGTTAACTCCCTCAGCGCTCAGGCCGAGTCGGCTGTGAGTAAGGCCCTCCGAGATTATAACCAGATTCTAATAGGACAAAACCAAGTCTTAATGGAGCAAAATCAGAAATTACTAAGAAAGGTTGATACCCTAGGAGGGCGAGTGGAAGCTCAAGAGAAGCAGATACAGGAACTTACTAGGAGAACTACTGACTTGAAGGCAGAAGCCCTAAAAGGGCGTGAGGTACAAGGTCTGATACTGAGAGACGCTCGAGTGGATCATGAAAGGCTTAACTTGCATGCCGAAAGGATAGGTATGATGGATTGGAGGGTCCATCAGTTGGAAGAAGCCCGCTTCGCACCTGAACCCGAGCCAGCCCCAGTCCCGGCACCTCCCGAACCAGAGGCGGAAGGGTCTGATGAAGAGCCCGAAGAGGAGGAGGAAGAGCCAGAAGAGGAGGAAGAAGAGCCAGAGGAGGTCTCGGATAATGACGGAGACGATGATGATGGTAGTGACCTCGGGGATGGTGACGTGGACGACTGACTCGTCTTTCAATCGTTTATCTAGTTATTTTTCTTTCAGTTGTTTTCCTATAAACAATCATGGTGATTAAAACTTTTGCGAATATTCGATGTAGTGACTTATATGGTTTAATTTGAATGGGTTTCTTATTTTATCGTTTAAAGGATATTTCTTGTACTGAGTCGTCACCTTACCTCTTTTTACCCTTGCACCACAAGAGTCACATCTTTGACTCTACGACAGTTACCTTAATTATGGTAAACCTCTCGCTGGCCTTTGTACTACCCGGTGCCTATTGGTTGATGCAATACTCTTCTAAGTTTTGACATGGTCGTTGACATGGACTTGGTTATCTAGGTATCAAGCGGAAAATTCTCTGCAAAAAGAAAATCGTGCGTTCCCTCTCCCCAGTGGGGAATCCTTATCAGTTTAAGACCATCGTAGTGGCGCCGTTGTTGGCATTGTCACAGTCGTGAAAGCCCGGAAGTGTCTACGGAAGGGCTACTCTGCTATACTAGCTCTTGTCACCGATTCGCCACTCTAAGAAAGGAAGATAGAGTATCTTCCAGTATTCGTGGAATTTCTGACGTGTCTTCTAAAGAGTTACCTGGTTTACTTCCACATCGTTAGGTTGAATTCCAGAATTGACCTTATGCCATTCCTGATTTCCTTCTGGGATACAGCAATCCCTTGGATTCGCTGGATACTATCACAGCTTCATCATAGGATTTTCGAAGGTTTCGCAACTTCAACCTCCTTAGCATAGCGGGGAGCTGTGAATTCCTGAGAAATAAAATCGGGGAAACGTCTTTTCAGCTTTTGAAACCCAACCCTACAACACGCGGAGCATCACTTCTATCCGAGAGTACCGATGATACAGCGATATACCATGATGGCTTAATTCGGAGTCCCAGTTACACGCGTTTGTCGTTTTGCAACACTAATCTTTACCCACCAAACTCTGTTTTGGACAAATGATACACTCGCGCGACCGCAATGTAACGAACCTCCCTGTTGTGCCATGCCGCCATGCACCACTACTGGAAATTATTTCTAGACAACAAATTTGCTGGCCAAATCCTTCGGATGTTTAATGGACCCCTGTTTCGCTCGATTCTTTGTACGAACCTCATTAATTCCCTGTTTCTTTGATCGGCAACTGATATAACAAAACGCTAACCACCATACCATGATTTCCACTGATCACAAGATTAGCCCCCCAGGCGTTGTAAAGTATCTATAGATCGAGTTCGTCAGAACTCACTTCAAGCCATTGTTTTAGATCAATTTTCGGGACGAAAATTCTTTCAAGTTGGGGATGATGTGACACCCCGCGAAAACGCTTAACAAAACTAGCTTCCTCAGTGACCGCTTGCCAAATTTCGGGACGAAATTTCCTTCAAGTTGGGGATGATGTGACAACCCGAACCTTTAAGGTTTGTAACATTGTACCTTACGATCTTAATTTCTTACCATTCAATCTTAATTAACGTGTTTGCAACTCGACCGATTAACCTAGTGTCAATTGTCCGCGTAAATTCTTATATTTATGCTCATAGAAATCGGCCAAAACACTACACTAAGCATTCTAATACTCATGTCCTCTGATTAAAAATTAATTTACTTAATATTGATGTGGGCTTAGGCCCAATCCGGTTATGAACATGTAAGTCGGCCAAAACATTACCAATATGTATGCGTATCTGATTAGGATTACTTCACCAATAAATAAAACCCTACTTTCCCCTCATTAGTTCGTACGGCAACAAGAAATCCCATCTCCTTCGAAACATCATTCTGATTGGTTAGAGTTTGCGGTTAGTGGCTTGTTTTCATAATACATTTTTATTCATTTGATCTTGCTATGTGTGCAAAGTGCCGATATGTGATATGTGATAATTATGCAATCATAGCAATAATTCAATTGTATCAATTTACATGTGATCTACTGATATATAATTGTCCATAATATGAAGATCTATAATAGAGTTAAAAGTCAATGGCAATGATGTTAAGTATGTGGAATAAGTTGATATATGCAGACTGATGTAATTGTCCGATCATTAATTATATAGTTAGATTTAAATTATATAAATAGATTTGAAAGGTATACTTATAACAGTGGTGAAACGGCCCAATAGAATCAAAGTATAGAGTTGTTGCCACTAAATCTCCTTGTGCATGTATGTGTGAAAATCAAATCGGTCAACTCATCATTCATAATTGCCGCCCACGATAGCTTGCATGTGAAATTTGTCAGAGAATATTTGTTTAGTAATTAAGTGAGCCTTTGTTGTTTCTTTACGGTCCAATCGTTTTTTTTTGATTGTTTTAAATATTGTTTGCTATTATCCATGTGATGTAAACAAAACTTTGGAGGTTATATATATATATATGTGAAATTGAGAGGTCCAATAGTAACATGAATTCATGTAGGGATGTCGGCCACTGTACATGCATGGGTGTAGGCTAATTATGGATTTCTTAAAAATAATAAAGATATAGCATAGGGTGGTAAGTTCCAATAATATGTGAGTGAGGGTTTGACTAATACATAAGGGGGCGGCCATGTGTAATCAAATAGGAAAGGACCCATTCTTAATATATCGGCTACTGTGTTATGATATGCTTGTGACTTTTGATATGTTGAGTTGAGTGGCGGATGTGTTGATCGTTTAGTGGTCCGAACATTAGGTCCAATGGGGCGGTTAGTGTATTGATGGAACTCTCATATTAATAATTAATTATGTATAGTAAATGGGATTTAATGTGTTGGGTTCGATGTAAATAGGACTAGTAATATTAACGAGCAGTAATTGAATTACATGATTAAACAGCTTATGGTATTAACTTGTAATGTGAATATGCATTGTGTTGAGTAGTTGCTAATGTGTGATAATTGAGACCACTAATGTGTGTGTACTAAACTATGGGCATGTGTGAACTAATCAAGTAAATGGTTGGTGATACCAGACCAGACATATAAACTGTTTATGCTTGTGGGAATTATCGTATGATTCAATGTATTGTTTGACTTTAAAGACATTAAGGAATTGAATGATTATATGCATTTCTTATACGTGACTCATGTGATAACACCTGAAAATGAACTGTGGAACTGATAAACACCAAACACTCTCTTAGGTCGCGAGTATTGAATAAATTAACAAGTGAAATATTCTGCCGAGCAAATCAAGGTGAGTTCATTGCATTTTCTCAAGCATGCGTCCCGGTGGTTTGGGACAACTGGTAAACATTTGGAAGGGAAACATTGGGTAAATAACTTAATCGGTTTTGGTTATTGCCTGGAGGGCAACGGGGGTGATTAGTTGATAGCGCTATTAGGTGGGAAACCTCACACCGGGCCGTAAGGACGGGCGTGAACTAATTATCTGGGTATGGCTATTGTTGTTAGAGGCACACTCCTCGGATACATATGGGCACTCTCCCTAGGGTATCTAACGAAGGCAACATAACAAACGGTCGTTAAGGGGTACCCACTCCCCGGATACATATGGGCACATTCCCTAGGGTATCTAGCATGAGCATCATTGTATCGCAGTGTTAAATCGTATTAACATACATATGGTAACATAACTTGTTAACAAAACCTTGAACTCACCAGCGTAGTCTGACACACTTGTTGCATGCTTGTAGGTAATTATTGAAGGAACTTGGGAGCTTGCTGTCTGATGCTGCTGGAGTGGTTGTGGTCATGATAAACAATTACATTGATTTGGTTTCGATACATTTACACACTTATACATTTATGCTTCCGCTCAATACTTTGGTTTTGGTTTAACTTTTCAAACGATACATTTCTTTCAATTGGGTATTTCAATACATTATAACTTGTGTTTGATATGATTGGTGGCTCTTTGTTGGATCGTTGCACCTCCAATAGGGACGTACCCTAGGTGGTAATTTGGGGGTGTGACACTCTTGATCAATGTTCGACCAGTTTCTAATATGCTACCAAGAAGAACTGTATATTCTTTTGCGCGTGAAGTATATATAAAATCCATTGGTTTGTTATTTTTTTTATTTTGATCCAATTAACATGGACTTATCCATAAAATGTAGTGGTGTTCAAAAGAATCAGAATCCAAAATCGAATTTGAAATATCTGAAAAATCCGTATCCGAAATATCCGAAATTTTGGATATCCGAAAACTCTCCGAAGGATAATCCGAATTTTCGGATTCAAACTTCTAAAAATTTTGGATAATCGGATTATCAGTAAACTATAAAAAATAGTTAATATATATTATATAAACACTATGTTTAGTTTGAAATATAGTAAAAATAGTAAGTAATCGGATTCGGGCGTGGATTTATAAATGTTTTTTTTTTCAATGTTTGAAATTTGAAAAATCGAATAAAGGTGTAGTTTTAATCCATGCACGAAACAGATTTTTGATTATTTATAGATTCGGATATCCGTTTAAATATCCAAATCTGTATCCGAAAATTTGGATATCCAAAAATCGGATACACAAAATTTCAGATACGAATTCAGATATTAATATTCACTATCCAAAATTTTTGGATATCCGTAAACCGAATAATCCAATTTTGAACACAACACCCCCCCCCCCCCACCCCCAAATAAAAACCTTGTTTTTATTAATCAGCAGCTTTCAAATCTCCTAATCCATATAATCCTTGCCCCAAATCAAATAAGCCACATGGCCCAAAAATAGAGGTGATAGCCCAACTTGGTTTTATGTATTTATATCCCAATAAAATAATACATGACAAGAAGCCCAAAACCTATAAAATATATTTATTTAATTGAAAATTAAAACTGATAAAATACCCGATCATATTAAAATAAAACGAGTTTGCGCTCTTGCATCTCCTAACTCGTGTATTGTTTAATAAGATCATCTGGGTCAACAAGTTAATCCAATATCATCAAAATCTGTTGATAACACTTAAATTATCAACAACCATGATATTTCTAGGGGTGAAGGTACAACCTATAGGATATGTGTCCATTAGATATCTCAAGGGCTTAACTTCTTTTGATGTTGAGTTGATCAAGTGGTTGGTTGATATGTTTATAGTTGGCCAAAACCCTTCGTGAGTAGAAGGGGGAAAAAGCGGTTAATTAACTGAAACCGGTTATTAACCAATAGAAGATTAACCAGTTAGTGGTTAATTTTAACCGTTGGTTAGTAACCGGTTATAGATATTTAGTAAAGAAACTAGTTATTAACTGATTTTTAACCGGTAGACCAGTTAATCGAAAAAAAAAATTGAAAAATTCAAAAAAAAAAAACGGTTAGTTAACCGGAAATAACCGATTATTAACTAAACCAGTTAAAATTAAGAAGTGAAATTAACCATCATAGTTGGTTATGGAAATTAACCAGTTTTTTATCTCCCCAATTTTTATTTTTTATGTTGCCATATATATTGTACTAAAGTTTTTTATAATAAAGTTTTCTTGCACCGTGAAAGACATTTCCATAATATAAATTTGCAACAAATTGTTGCATTATGTGTTGTACCCCAAGTATTGGGGGTTTTCAAAAAAAAAAAATTGTGATTTTTCATTTTTAACCCAAAAGTTTTAATCATTTGTATTTTAACACTTTTAATTTGTTTAGTTTTAACCCAAAACTTTTATCTTTTGTAATTTAACCCAAAACTTTTTTATTTACAACTTTGGTCCCCATAATTTTTATCTTTCGCAAGTTTTTCGTTTTACGTTTGGTTCTAAATTTTGCGAGGTAATACGTCCCAACGTGCGTGTGTGTTTCAACGTTTTTCGTCTATTTTTTCACATTTGACAGGTATGTCGCAATGTGTCTATTTTCCCCCTTTGGCAAGTTCGCTGCAACGGGCGGATCTTATATTGACTTAGTTATTCTTTTCTACGTTATTTTGCGAGTTAACACGGCGCAACGTGCGTGTGTAGTTCAACATTTTTATGTCTATTTTTTTCCATGTAACAAGTTCGTCGCAACGCGTGTGTCTTAAATCGACATAGTTATTTTTTTCATGTTATATGTTTCGGTCTTATATTTTTTCATTAACACGCCGCAACTTCAGTGTTGGTGGTCGCTACCAGCGGTGTGGCATTGATGTTATTTGCCATAGTTTTAGGCCCCCGCCGGAACGTGGGGATGTTTAATTCTAGTTAGTGTTAAAATTGAAGTCGTTTTATATAATAAAGTTTTCTTGCACCGTGAAAGATTAGAGTATTTATTTTTCATTTGAAATCTAATAAAGGTAGACAATTATATGGGTAAAATGTGAAATCGTCTTAAGATTTAAATACTTTTGTGTGTTACATTCAAAATAAATATTTATTTTTGAGTTAATTACATAGTTAGTCCCTGTGGTTTACACAAAGTAACAATCTAAGGTACTAATAGTTTAAAATCACTTTTCAGGGTATTAACTTTTAATTTTTAACAATCTAAGATATTAACGTTAATACTCTGTTAAAAACTAACTCTGACACCCTCATGTGCAAAAAATGTGAGGGTATTTTCGTCATTCACTATTAAATAAATTACTAAAATTAAATAGAGAGAAATAAAAACATTGAAGCAATGAAAGATAGACTAACATTTGACCTCCCTTTGAGGGGAGAAACGAAGGAACAATCAGAACCCATTATTCTATCTTGCATTTGCCCAACTTCCTTGCATACATGATTGACGTGCGCGCGACTATACATATTTTCACAATGAAATTACACACGATTTGGTTTTAAATTTATAAAAGTGATTATTACTTTTACATCAAAACACACACGAAAGAGGCAAGTGTACCCCATCATATATGTAGTAAAGTATCGGTAAGAACCAAGTATCGATCCACGGAAATGGGCGGAGAAATAATACTAGACCTTTGTCACTAAATTACCGGTAAAAACATAAGTTGTTTGGTTTTAATTAAACTAAAGTAAGCATAAATACAAACTTATAAAACATAGTAGAATACAAATACTAAAATAGATAAATAGCCTTGCTTAATACACAACCAAAGCATGTCAACTAAGTCGGTTTTGGCACTAGAAGCATTCGGTCAGTTTTCCAATTTAAGACAATTAGTATCCCTTTCGGGAATCCTAACATGACAATCATTCGGAAAGCTAAAACGATAAACACACTTTAACCACCTAAAATTGTTCTTTAACGTGCAATTGATAAATGTCTATGAAAATCTCCTAAAAATAAGTTAGTCATCCGTTAGGAGTTTTCTAACCTCACTTAAACAAGGAAAGCAACACCGATAAACACAATGCAACCACCGAGACAAGCATAAACTAGATTAAATCACAACCGAGTTCATTTTACAAATCTTGCGCATAAATTCACCAAGATAGCAATTTTGGCCGAAACTACTAACTAAGCTAACAAATCATGGCAAGAATTCATAACAACACCATCTAACCCGTTAGAGTCCTTCCGTGAGGGCAAGCTTTCTTGATTAACAATAATTACATTTTATTAAACCACTAACCATTTCTAGTATTATGGTGCCCACATTTTAACCAAGTTAAACTAGTTAACCAAATTAAAAGTTTACTAATACATGATTAATTAAGCTTCATTTTTCAACTATCTTAACTAACCAAGCACCAATCATCCAACACTATTACTTATAATCAAGAAATCAATATCAATAACAAGGTTGCAAACTAATCATCAAAGATAATCATAGAAAATACTTCCAAATGTCATTACAAACAAAGGTTAACATACTAATGGTTATAATCAAGCAAGGGATTGCTGTGTTTTTGCCCAAAGGCTTACATTAATACATAATAATCAGTCTAAATGCTTGAAACATAACAAGATTATGGAAAGATCTGAGAAACCAAACCATAAACAAGCATAAGAATGAGAATCCGGATAGTAACCGAGCTAAACCGAGCAATGTGGCTTGAATCTGGGCTAAAGCTGATGCTTCCGGAGCCTGAAAATCGCCTGTGAAGCTCTCCAACATTCCAGAGTTACGAACAGAATGCTTCTGTTCGCTTTTTATATTTTTTCGCTGTCGCACGGTCGTGCACCGATCGCACGACCGTTCACTTTATGCATTATTGGGGTTACTGTTCATGACATCAACAGAGTTGACTTGTCTTCGGTCTCGCACGACCGTTCTTCAGATGGCACGACCGTGCGGTTCCGGGATCTTGTTGCACGGACTGAAGCACTGGTCGTTCATCACCGGGAATTAGCTGATCATCGGATCCGCACGGGGTGCAAGGTATGGCACGACCGTGCATCACCGGGATTGTCTTGAAAGCCTTGTTGCACTGGTCGTTCATCACCGGCTGATCTTGGTTTGTCGGAAATGCACGGTCGTTCCTCAGACCGCACGACCGTTCCACTTGCCCAGGTCAGTTTTCTAACAGAATGTCCGTAGCTTTGTCGTTTTGTCCGGAAAGTCCTCGTTTTCACTATCATCTTGTCCGGTATGCTGCTTTAGGCCTGTAAACAAAAGTATACATAATTAAGTATCCGAATGACGATTTTACGGCCGAAAACGCATAAAATGGGGATAAAATGGGGGACTAAAATATGTGTAAATTAGCGAATATCAAATCTCACCACACTTGAACCTTGCTTGTCCTCAAGCAAGCTAAACTAAAATGCAATAAAAGATAGAATCAAACAAGAACGATAATTTACACACTATTTTATTGAAAACACTATAAACGGCTAGCCGGTTTTTCGAAAGACAACATCAAAAGACTCAAATCCAACAAGCATATGCCATTATATAGCGACAACCAAAAAGCCGTGACTTCACATTTAATTGACTCAACATGTTAATCTTCACACAACTCACAACATTCACACACACTCGGTTTTATTTATGAACCATACATAAAATGTGTACGTGCAAACACTCAATGCCTCGTCAACGAAATGTGCAATATCATAAGCCTGTCATAAGATCTCGTCTCCACCAACTAACATGCGAAAAAGTGTAAATCAAGAGGTCTTTACGGGTTGTAACGTTAGGCTTGGGCGAAGGGTATGGAAATGGATATTTAAAGTGGCGAAACGGTTAAAACTCGGTTTTAGCGTTTAACTAGCGTAAAACAATACAACTATACATACTAACGCCTTAAAAAGACGACTTTTGTGACAACGAGCTCATAAACAAGATTTTATCATTTAAGCATTCAAAAATTTGCTCGATTTTTGTCAACTTCACCCTATTTTAGGGTGTTTTATTTTCTTTTTTTTTTTCTTTTTTTTAACATATAAACTAACGGGTTTATACAATGGAAAGCAAACTATAACAAGCGCTAGTTAAACGATTATTTTAGCCGAGTTTCAACACTAAAAGGTTTAAAATATAAAAAGGCTAAATATGGTTAAGTGGGCGATAATATTGGGTAGACAAAGGTAAACGGGAAGGCTCGACATGGTTAATCCTAAAGGGTAACATAGGGTTTACGGGAAACACAACACAAAGAACAAGGTTTACAACAAAGGGGTTATCTAGGTGCCTCTATCACTTCTACACAAATCCGCAAGTTCATGGTCTTAACAAGTATACTAGTGACAAGTTCTAAATTACACATAACATCCGGCTCACTCCTACATCCGAAATGAACAAATATATAACAATATCAAGGCTCAAATATGCTCACGTAACGGAAGGAATGGGTAAAAGTGTGAAGACTATCATGCAAGTCTTTCTTTGTTTGTCACGCTTTCCGGTTTTCTTTTTCAAAAATATTTTGCTTGTCGAGTTTTTTATCAAGTCCGAAGCTTTCTAAAACACAAGCAACCGGTTTATTTACTAAAATATATACAGAAAACAGATATTTTTGAATGAATTTTCTGATATATATATATATATATATATATATTTAGAGGACAAACAAAGTTAATAAAGTTAACCCCCTCCCCACACTTGAACTTCACATTGTCCCCAATGCGAAACCAAAATATAGAGAAAAAGGATAATAGTACTCCCCTCAAGATGATATCTGATGAATCGAGACTTCCAAAGTTGTGTCTGTCATATGCTCCGGTCAAAGACTTGATAGCCAAAATCTGCAAGTATGTCATATGGTACAGCAAAACAGAACAGTAATAGAATAAACACAAATAAACCATAATGTACATAAATAAACTACCAATCCAAACAAAGACATAACATAAAGTAAAGTGTTTGAAAATAAAATACAATCCGAGGGTGTTTGAAATACTAAGCAAAAAGAACATCCGAAATAACAAGTACTGAAATAATAAAAACCATCAACGAACAACACCACCATCTCCTACTCGTCATCACCATCATCGTCTCTCGTGAAGGATGGGCCCACATCACCATAACCAGGTGGGTTCCACGGTGGGAACTATGGAGGGTGCTGAAAGTAGTCGGGATATGCATGATGCATCTCCCCGAATAAGTATGAAAATCCGGCACTCACCCCCTGGTATATAAACTCTCCTGGCTATGCCTAAGCTGATCTTGAGTGGCCCTGAGCTGATCCTGACTAGCCCTGATCTGGTCCTGGCTAGTCCTAATCTAGTCGATATAAGTCCCATGCTGCTCCTGCGTAATGCGCATCTGCTGGAACTGCTGATAAAACTCTGGCCACTCCTGATGCTGGTGGTAATCATGGTGCTGCGGCTCATGTGGCGGTGTCTGTGGCTGGTGTGGTGGTGTGTGCGGCTCATGCTGCTGAACTTCATGCTGCTCCTCCATTTCCTCATCCTCATCGTCTGCTGGAAGTGGGGGCAACGGGTCCCAGACCTCGTTGTTGAGCCCCCTCAACCTATCCCCGTGATCAATCTCAGCAATGACCCCCATCACCTTCAACGACCGAATATCAACATAAACACCATCGCTCACATGAGTGAGACTCTCAAGCACCTCATCAGTCATCAACCCTAAGTTGTAAGCAATTTCGGTCACATATTGACCGCCATGAATCTGACTGTTGGGCATTCTACCTGAGCACTTCACAAAGTATTCAGCCATCCTTGCGGCTAGGTTGATGTGTACTCCCTCAACCAGCGCGTATAGAAAAATCAAATCCGGTGTTGGACAGTTCCCCAAACTGTCCATGCGACCGCAAATGGTGTGGCTAAACACATGATGCATCACTCGAACCAAGGGCTCTCTCAACCGTGAAGCCTTAGACATTCTCGGGTCGTAAGGGTCACCAATAGCATTTGCAGCCCAGAATGCAGCCCGTGCTTCATCAGACGGAAAGTTAAACTGCTCAGTGAAAAACTCGGAATCCATGTCTGCAGTTGTGTAGATACCCAGCCTCCTACCCAATCGACCTACCGACCAACTGTGCCAGCGTCCGCCCGACCTAAAAGTTACCCGCTCCTTGTAGCGGAATTTTGGGCTTCTAGCAGCAAGTGGTTTTTCGTAGGCATATGTGGAGAAAAAATCTATCGTTAGCTTAAGATAGATGGGTCGGGCGACAGCTACTAGGCGCACAAGTGGGATACTGATCATGTTTTCGAGCCTATCAAACTGATTGAGGTCCCTCATAACGTCCCAATCCAACCTCCGGGGGACGCCAAATTGCCCTCGCCTTCTCCATAAGGCGTCCCGTCTTGGGATACAAAGGGCTTCTCGTTCATCATTGGGGTTAAACTGAAGGAAGGGATGATCCATCTGCATGAGGAATATAGTTAGAAATCATGGAACAGGAAAAATTTCATTCGAAAACAGCAGAATGCATAATTATGAAGGTTCTGTCTTCCTGATCTGGGCCTGTGGCACGGGTGTGCGTCGAGACGCACGGTCGTGCGTCGCCGAGAATAAGGACATGTGGCCGGCAAATGTCGTAATCGCACGGCGTGCGCCCAACGGCACAACCGTGCGATACCGAGCCAACATCGAAATCAGTGAACAGCCGGCAAGGCACGACCATTCCACCACGGAACGACCGTGCAACCCCGATTCTGCAGTTTTTCGAACCCTGAACTTTTAACAGCCTGATCTTTGCAAATTTCAACAAGTTTTGTGCAAACAGGGGTTAGAAAATCAACCGGTTGTTCACGAGACATGATTCTAGCAGGGCTAGGGTTTCGATTTGTTTATGAAGAGAACCCTAGAGAATCCTTGAAGAATCGGATGAATCTAACCTAGAAAGCGAAGAAACGGAGAATCTACAAGAAGGAACATAACGTGCGAAGAGATGGGTGAAACCGTGCGAAGAAACCTGCGATTTGAGGCGAAATCGCTCTGGAACGGTAGGCAGCAGTTAGGGTTCGTGAATGAGGGGAATGGCTGCAGATGGGGGTATTTATATCGCCAAATGACCAAACTGCCCTTGATGTGTCGCACGGTCGTGCGACTGCTCGCACGGGCGTGCGATAGCGACATTTTTAACCCTGTATGCTGTTGTCGGAGTTGCACCGGAGGTGCGACTCCTCGTTCCGGCCAGCCCGCAAACGCACGGTCGTGCGTTGCATGGCACGGCCGTGCAACAACTGCAGATGTGCCAGTTTACTGCAGAATGCAGTTTCAGCAGCCGATTTCGCCATTTTTCACCATTTTTACCATCCGCAACATGTTTTAACAATATTCCCACGCAGACCCTTCACTCGGCACGTATAAAAACTGTACAAACTAACGGAAACTACCAAATACTCCTAAATTACACTAAAACTAGAAAAACACAAAAAGGACGATTTTACCCCTAAAGCGCTTTTGACGCTCATGCTACATTTTTTATCCGCGAGTTAGTAGCGTAGACTCTCTCCTCCCCACACTTATGATGTGTGTGGGGTTTGGAGCTCGATGACCTCCACCGCCGACTCTATCGGCCCGGCAACGTACAACTTCAAGTGATGCCCATTTACCTTGAGAATAACGCTGTCCGCGTTCTCTATTGCAACAGTCCCATACGGAAATACCTCTTTGACTATGTATGGGCCTGTCCAACGTGAATGAAGCTTCCTGGGAAATAAGCGCAACCGCGAGTTGTAAAGAAGAACAAGATCGCCCGCTTGGAATTCTTTGTGGTCCTTCAAGCGTTTATCGTGCAATCTCTTCGTGCACTCCTTGTACAACACGGAGCTTTCATAAGCGCGTTGTCGCAGCTCCTCTAATTCATGAATATGGAGAAACCGGGCTTCACCTCCGGTTTTTAAGTCCAGATTTGCGGTTTTTAGAACCCACATCGCTTTATGCTCTAACTCAACCGGCAAATGGCATGCTTTTCCGTAAACAAGCCTAAAGGGAGTAGTTCCAATGGGTGTCTTGTAAGCCGTACGGAAAGCCCACAATGCTTCATCATGCTTATCCGACCAATCCTTGCGGTTTGCAGATAAGCGCTTTCGGAGCGCCAAACCGGGCAAATAAGCTTTTCAAGAATCTCACGACCACCCTGGCATCATTGGTGGGTAAGGCCTGTGCCTCCGCCCACTTGGATACATAGTCAACTGCGACCAGGATGTACTTATTACCTCGTGAGGGGGGAAATGGTCCCATGAAGTCTATCCCCCAGATATCAAAGACTTCACAAACCTGAATCCAGTTCTGAGGCATTTCATCACGTGCCGATATATTTGTCGCCCTCTGGCAGGCATCGCACGCTCTAACCCAACTCTGCGCATCACGAAATATAGTCGGCCAATAAAACCCGGAATCCAACACCTTCTTGGCGGTAAAGTTGGCTCCATGGTGGCCTCCGGTAGGTCCCTCGTGACAATGGCGCAAAATATCGGTCGCCTCCTTCCCTGAAACGCATCTCCTAATCACCTGATCAGCACCAACCCGAAACAAGTAAGGGTCATCCCAAATGTAGTGCTTGACATCCGAAAAGAATTTCCTCTTTTGCTGGTGAGTCAACCCTTTAATCAGAATCCCGCAAGCAAGGTAGTTCGCAAAGTCAGCGAACCATGGCAACTCATCGCATATCTCAACACCCATCAAAGACTCGTGTGGGAAATTGTCATTTATGGAATCCCAACGCGCGTCCACGATGTCTCCATGCTCTAACCGAGATAGATGGTCAGCCGCTACATTCAACGCACCCTTTTTATCTTGAATTTCAATATCGAACTCTTGCAGCAACAAGATCCACCTGATCAGACGCGGTTTAGCGTCCTGTTTGCTGAAGAGATATCTGATGGCTGTGTGATCAGTATACACAACGGTTTTCGAAAGCACCAAGTACGATCTAAATTTGTCAAATGCGAAAACGACCGCCAAGAGCTCTTTTTCCGTCGTGGTATAATGCTCCTGAGCGTCGTGAAGAGTCTTGCTCGCATAATAGATCGGGTGAAAGTGCTTTTCTCTCTTTTGTCCAAGAACGGCCCCTATAGCGTAATCACTCGCGTCCCACATAAATTCAAACGGCAGACTCCAGTCTGGTGCAACTAAAATAGGGGCCTCAATCAACTTCTGCTTGAGAAGGTCAAAGGCTCTCAAGCAGTCATCTCCAAATATGAATGGAGCGTCTTTCTCCAACAAACGGGTCATGGGCCTAGCGATTTTTGAAAAATCCTTGATGAATCGCCTATAGAACCCCGCATGACCAAGAAAGCTCTGTATCGCTCTCACAGAGGTGGGAGGCGGAAGTCGTGAAATGATATCCACTTTGGCTGGATCGACCTCCATACCAGCATGTGAAATCTTGTGTCCCAAAACTATGCCCTCCTTCACCATGAAGTGGCACTTTTCCCAGTTTAGGACAAGATTCGTCTCCTCACACCTCTTCAACATCCTTTTCAAATTTTCCAAACAATGATTGAAGGAATCCCCAAATACCGAAAAGTCATCCATGAAAACCTCCATAGAATCCTCGATCATATCATGAAAAATCGCAACCATGCACCTCTGGAAGGTCGCTGGTGCATTACACAGCCCAAAAGGCATCTGCCGGTAGGCGAACGTGCCGAAGGGACAGGTAAAGGTAGTCTTCTCCTGATCCTCAGGAGCAATAGGAATTTGGAAGTATCCAGAGAACCCGTCCAAGAAACAGTAATACAACTTCCCCGACAGACGTTCCAACATCTGGTCGATGAATGGAAGCGGGAAGTGATCCTTGCGAGTAGCATCATTGAGCTTGCGGTAGTCAATGCAAACTCGCCACCCAGTAACGGTACGGGTAGGAATTAGCTCATTCCTATCATTTGAAACTACAGTCATACCGCCTTTCTTAGGTACAACCTGCGCCGGACTCACCCACACAGAGTCAGAAATAGGATAAATCATGTCGGCATCCAACAACTTAATCACTTCCTTCTTCACCACGTATTGCATATTCGGATTTAAACGCCTCTGATGCTGTGCACATGGTTTGTACTCGTCTTCCATCAGAATCTTGTGAGTACAAAAAGAAGGATTGATGCCCTTGATATCCATGATTTTCCATGCAATGGCTCTCTTATGAAGTCTCAGAACCTCGAGAAGCTGATTTTTCTCATCCTTTTCCAATGATGCCGAAATTATGACCGGTAAGCGACGCTCCTCGTCCAGAAATGCATACTCGAGATGTGGCGGGAGTTCTTTCAACTCCAAAGGCGTCGGATCTTCAACTGAAGGCTTTGCTTCCTCTTCTTTTACATGGCCAATTTCTAGAAACCTCTCCGGACTCTGGGAACCATCGTCACCAATCTGATAGACTGGCTGCTCGAAATCGTGGCCCTCCTACGTAATGCTAATCAGGTCCCCACACAACAGACGTGTGTCCGAATCAATCTCGTCAACAGTGCCTTGAAAATGAGAGCACACACATGCGTCGACAATGTCGACATAGTAAAGCATGTCATCGTGACTTTGCGGATGCTGCATTGATCTTTTAATATCAAATGTCACGTGCTCGTCATTTACTCGGAGCGTGATTTGGCCAGCTGCCACATCAACAATCGTCCTCGCTGTATTGAGGAACGGGCGTCCAAGTATTAAAGGCACTCTTGAATCTTCGTCCATGTCAAGGATAACAAAGTCCACGGGGAAAACAAATTTATCGATTTTTACAAGCATGTTTTCCACAAATCCACGCGGATACTTTATTGAGCGGTCTGCAAACCGAATGCTCATCCTAGTGGGTGACGGCTCACCCAGATCCAGCTTAGTAAAAACCTTATACGTCATAAGGTTGATACTCGCTCCCAAGTCAGCCAATGCATGGCTAACAGACATGTTTCCAATCAAACACGGGAGCGTAAAACTACCCGGATCTCCCATTTTCGTGGGCAGACGGTTTTGCAGAACGGCGGAACAAGTTTCATTCATCACCACACATGATATATCCTCGAGCTTCTGTTTATTTGAGAGGATATCCTTTAGGAATTTCGCATACTTTGGCATCTGGGCCAAGGCTTCAACAAACGGTATATTAATGTGTAGTTGCTTAAACAACTCAAGGAACTTACCATATTACTCTTCGTTCTTCTGTTTCTTCAGCCTGCCTGGATAAGGTACTGGTGGAAAGTAATCTTTGACCGGCTCCTGGACTTGTGCTGTACTTGCTGGGCATAGCCTGGCTTGCACCTCGTCCGGTGTGTCAGTCGGGACCGCTCCAGTGATCGGTGATGAGGCCGATATGAAGGGTCCGGTAGTTTTTCCACTCCTGGTCATGATCGCATTCGCATGCCCACCCAGTGCCCTGATTCTGGTACGAATATGGACGCTGCTGGTAATGTTGGTTATATTGCTGGTACTGCTGACCCTGCTGGGGCGCTGGAGCACGCTGAGTGAACCCCAATGGGTTCTATTACCTGTATTCGCTCGCCACCCAAAATTTGGGTGATTTCTCCAACCGGGATTATAGGTGTTGCTGTAGGGATTGTTCTGCGGCCTCACCTGATTACCCACATAATCTACCTCTTCGTGGCTCTCATACACGATTCCCTGAAAGCATGCACCAGGCTCATGTGACACTCCACACTGGTCACATCCCGAACCGGCTTGTGCAATCATCTGGGACTTATCGAATTTCGCTGAAAGAGCCGAGATTTGTGCAGTAATGGCCGTGTAGTCATCCACCGCATGTGCTCCTGCGCGAGATGATGATGATGATGCTGCCCGGCCTCTATCTCCTTCACGACGCGAGCTGGATTTCAACGCAGCTTTTTCTATAACATCATACGCTTCCGTCGGCGTCTTTGTTCCTAGATCGCCTCCTGCGTTCACTTCTAATCGCTCCTGTGTGTTGTAACTGAGCCCCTGATAGAACGGCAAAACCAGCTGTCGCTTGGAGAAGCCATGATGTGGAACATCAATCAACAAATCTTTAAATCTCTCCCAGGCTGCGTGCAACGACTTTCCCTCGTCCTGGCGAAAGGAAACAATCCGGTTCCGAAGCTTGTTTGTTTTCTCGGGAGGAAAATATTTCTGCATAAATTGCTCCGCCAACTGATTCCAGGTCCTGATGGACCCGGCTGGGAGTGACATAAGCCAAGCTCTAGCTTTGTCACGCAATGAGAAAGGAAACAACCTCAACCGAATAGCATCCTCCGAAACACCTGTAATCCTTAATTAAACTAAAGTAAGCATAAATACAAACTTATAAAACATAGTAGAATACAAATACTAAAATAGATAAATAGCCTTGCTTAATACACAACCAAAGCATGTCAACTAAGTCGGTTTTGGCACTAGAAGCATTCGGTCAGTTTTCCAATTTAAGACAATTAGTATCCCTTTCGGGAATCCTAACATGACAATCATTCGGAAAGCTAAAACGATAAACACACTTTAACCCCCTAAAATTGTTCTTTAACGTGCAATTGATAAATGTCTATGAAAATCTCCTAAAAATAAGTTAGTCATCCGTTAGGAGTTTTCTAACCTCACTTAAACAAGGAAAGCAACACCGATAAACACAATGCAACCACCGAGACAAGCATAAAATAGATTAAATCACAACCGAGTTCATTTTACAAATCTTGCGCATAAATTCACCAAGATAGCAATTTTGGCCGAAACTACTAACTAAGCTAACAAATCATGGCAAGAATTCATAACAACACCATCTAACCCATTAGAGTCCTTCCGTGAGGGCAAGCTTTCTTGATTTACAATAATTACATTTTATTAAACCACTAACCATTTCTAGTATTATGGTGCCCACATTTTAACCAAGTTAAACTAGTTAACCAAATTAAAAGTTTACTAATACATGATTAATTAAGCTTCATTTTTCAACTATCTTAACTAACCAAGCACCAATCATCCAACACTATTACTTATAATCAAGAAATCAATATCAATAACAAGGTTGCAAACTAATCATCAAAGATAATCATAGAAAATACTTCCAAATGTCATTACAAACAAAGGTTAACATACTAATGGTTATAATCAAGCAAGGGATTGTTGTGTTTTTGCCCAAAGGCTTACATTAATACATAATAATCAGTCTAAATGCTTGAAACATAACAAGATTATGGAAAGATTTGAGAAACCAAACATAAACAAGCATAAGAATGAGAATCCGGATAGTAACCGAGCTAAACCGGGCAATGTGGCTTGAATCTGGGCTAAAGCTGATGCTTCCGGAGCCTGAAAATCGCCTGTGAAGCTCTCCAAAATTCCAGAGTTACGAACAGAATGCTTCTGTTCGCTTTTTATATTTTTTCGCTGTCGCACGGTCGTGCATCGATCGCACGACCGTTCACTTTATGCATTATTGGAGTTACTGTTCATGACATCAGCAGAGTTGACTGGTCTTCGGTCTCGCACGACCGTTCTTCAGATGGCACGACCGTGCGGTTCCGGGATCTTGTTGCACGGACTGAAGCACTGGTCGTTCATCACCGGGAATTAGCTGATCATCGGATCCGCACGGGGTGCAAGGTATGGCACGACCGTGCATCACCGGGATTGTCTTGAACGCCTTGTTGCACTGGTCGTTCATCACCGGCTGATCTTGGTTTGTCGGAGATGCACGGTCGTTCTTCAGACCGCACGACCGTTCCACTTGCCCAGGTCAGTTTTCTAACAGAATGTCCGCAGCTTTGTCGTTTTGTCCGGAAAGTCCTCGTTTTCACTATCATCTTGTCCGGTATGCTGTTTTAGGCCTGTAAACAAAAGTATACATAATTAAGTATCCGAGTGACGATTTTACGGCCGAAAACGCATAAAATGGGGATAAAATGGGGGACTAAAATATGTGTAAATTGGTGAATATCAATGATCCAAAATGCCTAAAAATCCCTTACAATCAATTCTCAAAGGGTACACACCCTCTTTCACCGTATCGCCATGAAAATACTTCGTTACATATTTAACCGATGCCAACGCCTTCTGTTCATCCATCTTGATCCTTTGAAGCTCTGTTTCATTTCCCTAACGAACAATCTCATCGACCCGTAAAAATTTCCTTGTGTACTTTCCATATCGTGTAATTCATCACCTTCAGATTGGATTTTCTGCAACCCGAGTTCAAGTTTCGACATGTAGCCACGAAGAACATCTGCATCCATCCCCGCAACTTTCTTAACATGATTTAATTCCCGACTTAGCTGAACCAAACAAACCATCGTTGCACCCACTTAAGTCATGGTTAGGGTTAGCGTTTGAATTGAGGATCTTGAAAAGGGTTGAAAGATGATGAAGAGGAGAAAGAGTTTGATCCAGTGTATTATTATTTAAACAAATGGATTGTAATGACAAAAATACCCTCACATCTTTTGCACATGAGGGTGTCAGGGTTAGTTTTTAACAGACCATTAACGTTAAGACCTTAGATTGTTAAAAAATCAAAAGTTAATACCCTGAAAGGTGATTTTAAACTATTAGTACCTTAGATTGTTACTTTGTGTAAACCACAGGGACTAACTATGTAATTAACTCTTTATTTTTTGTAACCAGACCCTACAAGTTTCATTTTTGTTGTCATTTTCATCCAAACCGCTAACTTAGTTAAAATATATCATTTAGGGTCGATGTTCACAATTTCGTTAACTCATAGACGATTTTTGCAACTTACCTATTTATTTTTTTGTTTTCTAATATTTTAGATTTATTTTTTATCTTTAAATAAAAATTAAAAATAACTATAAATATAATATATATGCATACACACATTTATATATATAGACACTTATTTTATTTTCTATTTTACCTATAAATTAAAAAATAATAATAAATTAATTAATGATGTTTGGTACGACTGGAAAGAAGGGTCACACAACGGGTCAATGAGGTACAAGTTGTGAGATAGACTATGTGGTTGTGGCTACGGTGGTTGAGGTGAAGAAGAGAGAATGATAGACGAGAGAGAGAGAGATAGAGAGAGAGAGAGAGTATAGTTTACGCATATATATAAAATTATAAATGTGTGTGTGGATTAATATATATTATAATTAAATTATCATTTTTTTATTTAAAGCTTAATTAAAAAAAAATACGTGTCTGTATGCATAATATTTATAATTATTTTTATTGTTTCTATTTAAAGATACAAAAATTAAAAATAAAAAACAAAAAAATAAATGGGTAAATTGCTAAAATCGTCCCTAAGTTAATGAAATTATCAAAACCGTCCCTAAGTGAACGATATATTTTAACCAAGCTAGCTGCCTGTATGTAATACAAAATTATTAATAGATTTTTACTATTCAAATTCTTCTAGAAATCTACAATTTTCATCCCGAATTGATAGATAAAAATTACATATTTTATGGAGCTCTAAACATATCTTTCACTCCGCCACTTTGATAAGAGAAAAGGTGGCGTTAGAACATGTTTATATAAATAAACCATCCCAAATTGATGAAGAAAGAAAATTGTGTAAAAGTATATTTACTAAGGACTCCTTGAACACAAGTATTCTTGATGCTAGCAAATAAACATCTTAGTCGTATACGGTTTATAAATCACTAGTTATAGTATTCAGTAAACTACACAGATGGTGGTGATCTATGCGGTTTGAGCCAAATCTTGAATTTCATCCCTAAAGAATTTTCTTTTTGCTGATTCGATCTCCATGTGTGTCGTTTTCTTTCATTGTTGGTCCAGATTAATAATTAGGTTAATCTTTTTAACTAATGTAAATACCTTTTTGTCACTGTATCAAGTCTTATCCTACCCTATTTCTTCTCATGTCACGACCGCTAACTACCTATCGCCCGAAACCAAAACCTAATTTTCTCTCTCATTTAAAAAAAACTTAAGGGTAGAAATGTAATTTACATCAACTTAACATAAGAGTATGATACTATAGCCATTTGCACTGACATTTACATACTCTAAATTTACAAAATTTGTATGTATAAAAGTGTGTACCTCATGCTTTAGGAGGTTTTCAAAAAAAAAGTTTTTTTTGAACGGCAACTTTCATTAAAAACGCACCTAACAAGCCGCTAGGGCACAAAACAACAACAAAGCAAACAACACTTAAAGAACAAAATTACACCAATCCTTCCACGTTAAGTTTTTATATGGAGATCGATTCTTCATCCACAAATATCCCAATGCTTTAATGTCTTCCTTTATTTTGTTGATGTTTGTCGCCTTGTTACAAAAAAACAGCCTCGTTCCTTGCTTTACAAATGCACCAAGCCGCCGTAAAAATTATCGCTTGAATACCTTTCTTCTTATAATTACTCGTTTTCACATAACTATGCATCATTACCAAATCTTTAACCGAGAAGGCATAGAAATTTGGTATTTTGCACCAATCGCTTATAGATTGCCAAATGGCTGTTGCGTCTGTACACGACGTGAAAAGATGATCACTATCTTCCTCTGCCTCGCCACATTGTTACGCCCAAAACACGTTTTACCTTAAAAATGACGCAGCGGAAAAGAGCTTTAAAATTTCTTTCCTTATTAACGACATTACTTTCGAGAAGGTTCCAAATGCTAAAATGTTAAACGTCCTATAAAAGAATTCACAACATTCATACTAAAATTTACATTTTTAGACGTTATATATTTCAACTATGTGATCGATCTATCCGTGCAATCCTTGCTCTTGACTCAATCTACGTCCGCTTCACTTCCTAAGTAGCAGAAGAAGTCCGTGTAGCACCTGTGGGCATCACATACAACTTAGCCATTAGTCAACGACAACATCATATAACATTAATCTCATATAATTAAGGATTGAACAACGTTCGACAATTTAACATTAGTTCATCCAACCATCCTTACTCATCCTCTTATTCCGGGTTGGGCTTAAATTTCGTAAGAATCCGATGTACTCGTTCCTGCATTACATACCAACCTCAAACGCATAATTAGTAACGTTAAAGCTCTACGTATTTAAATCATGCACACGTACCATCTTACATGCATACATACTCCTCTACATACATACATACCTTTCTTACAACTTTACATACGTACATACACTCATACATGTCTTTACACATACATACTGTGACAACCCTCACTAAACCAGGTATCCGTACGACTTAATTAACTATTAATTGCTGCTTAATTACTGTGCTTAACTGAAATGGCTGATGAACTGCTACTTGACTGTTGATACTAGTACATATCTGCATCATACTTTGATTTCCGTCACTACATTATTTACTTACTGAACTTTGGTGACAAACATGATGCACAAAAGCACAGTAGCATTTGAACGGATAACCTATTGAACATGCTGATAAAGCCAACATCAGACAGACACTGCCTCTAAGGGCCTGTATGAGCCAGAAATATTTTACTACACCCATAGTGAGTGTAGGGATACAAGGGTTGTAGAACTGCGTCTCTAGGAATAAGATATAATGATTGGATGTGCCTAAAACGTACTCTAAGCACAAAACACAACACTTTAATCAACATTACAGCTTCTGGCTAACTAATAAAGTGCCAAAACATGAGGAAATATTCCTGACACTTTGGGAAATGAATTGTGTCACTAAAAGTATTATTAACGACGCTTAAAAGCTTACTTAAGCACTTTAACGGATTTCTATCCAACCGAACAACCAGACTATACCCGGAACATGAAAATATTGACAATAATATTATTAGTCTTTTTTTCTGAGCCAGTTAGGGTCCCTGATTACCCTAACACCCGCTATAGAACGCATCACACCACTAACCGAGTTAACCCTAAATCTAACTTGGTTTAACATAACTAAACACTAAGTATCTACTTGAAATCAAACTAGAACCCCCCCCCTGGGCCGATCGGTCACATTGTGACCAAGTGTAGTACCATTTTGATTATTTTAATTGCTTGTGCCTAATATCAAGGGGACATGTAATCCATTGGACGATGATCTTGATTTTGTCTATAAATACCTAGCTTAAACACAAGAGATTAATCACTCACTAAACCACTCAAACACAACTCTCTCTCCCTCTACATAGCTCTCGGCCGAACACCCCACCCCCTACACACCCATTTTCGAGTTTTGATCCATCCATTCCAAGCACATACAAGCCTTTCGGGTCACGCATTAGGAGTCTTGGAGCAAACGGAAGTGGAAGGACCTCGTTATCTTGCTTTTATCCACCACATTTTCGCATAGATTCTTCCCTAGCCCCGAGCTAGAGGTATAACACTTAAAACTCATACTCGGATCATTCTAAGGTGGTTAATAAGATTTGTAACGGTTAAAATGCGGAAACTTATCTTTTGAATCTTTAAAGTCTACTAAAACATGAATATAGTTGGTTAAAAGCTTAATACTTGTGTAAAAGTTGTAGTACTTGGAAGTGATGATTATTTAGGCCCGATCTACGTTGTGGTAGCTCGGATCATCGTTTAACCCGACTTTGTTAAGATCATAGATCTTGACATAAGCTTGTTTCTATCGGTACAAGGGTTAAGAGGTGAAACTCTACCACACGAGAAATATGAACTTGTGTAAAAGTATTTTTACTTGTAAAATAGTATTTAAAACTAGCGGATCTACGTATGTACAAGTGGTATTTTCGTAGAACCAAGTGTCGAGAAAATCATGTTTTATAAAAGTCGGATGACACACTAACAAATATGATTTTTATTACAAACCACAAGTGTATAAACACTTGTGAAATGAAAAGTTTCGACAAAATAACGATCTTTGTAAAAATTGACAAGAAGATGTAAAGATAGATTTATCCTAAAAACGAGGTCTTTACGATAATAAGTTATTTTACACATAGATCCACAAACTATAACGGGATCTACACTATAGTTTTCGGAAAAACTACAAGTTCATGTGATTATGCGATTTACATACTGGTCGACTAGTTTGATGTGTCGGAAATTGTTTGATTGAATCAAGAAGTTGTTGAAATGATTTGGTAAAAGAAAATGATACGCTTGAAAGCGTGGCCACCTCCAGTTACAGAGGAAACTCTGGCGAAATTTTTCTAAAACCTAACACTTAGAATTATTTACAAGTGTTAGAATTATTTTTGATATGTTTTCAAAATATATTTCGCCACGACTTTATTTACAAATATTCGGAGGTGGGATTTTCACAAAACTAAACGTGATAAATATATACTTAGTAAATATATTTTTTCACCACACTGTTTATGATTATTTTGTGAAAATACATAAATATTATTTTTAGAGTAAAAATAATATTTCGAACGATAACAGCTCCAAAATAATACAAACGCGTACACGACAAACATATAAGTTACACCGGTAATTATTATTTCCACTTAATCGTTAAAACGTAACTTACGCATTATACGGAAATATTCATGAACGCGTATTTTGTCAACGCATTGTTTTGGAAGTATTATGTGAAGTGAAAATATAATATTTTTGAGAAAAATATTTATATTTTGGAAGTAGAAGTAAAAATATATTAAGTGGGACTTAATGATATAATACAAATACACATGTATTAAATCCCCCATCTTTGGGAAGGAGATTAATTACCAAAGTACATGCAAAATATAAACACGAAATAGTTGTCTAACTATTTCCCAAAAAAAAAACTTAAACTATAAAGCTAAGGCACGGCCATCCGTCTAATAAAATTAGCACATGTAGGTCGTTGCACAGCTGCCTGACATTCGGAGTACTTGGTATAGCGACGCACTGACTGTGAGTTCATGTCCCCCTTTTTCTCTTAACTGTTTTCAGTTTTCTAAACTGCGGGGGTGAAATACATGTTACAATGTTTATGAATACTTTATACATGGTATGATTAGCGTAAGGAGGTTTGTTACTTAGATCATGTGAGTGGGTAGGCGGAAACTTGAGGCCATTAATCCTCATGGTAGGACCGAGGGACATGAGCGGTAGATCTATCTGGGTGTAGCGAGCCCAGCCCCAGGTCCAGTATAACGGACCTCGGGGTGACTTAGTGCCCGACGCATAAATCCGCTAGGTTTGAGTCTTCCTACTTGCACTTCACACATATCAATGGCCTTGCAAACCATTGGTGATCTCTTTTTCCTTATTTGCTACATACCAGGATTTTTGATAAATGCAAAGGTTTATTTACTCACTTGCGCATGAACTCGCTCAACATTATTGTTGATTTTTCAACTTACATGTATTTCAGGGAATTAAAGATCTGGCACGGTATGGCATGTTTTTCCCGCTGCATTAGTCATCGAGGTCATCCAGGGTTCGGGGAATGTGACTCTTTCCTGGACAAGTCACAGTCCTTGAATCATGTTTATGTTAAGATTGAATTTTGTAATGTTTGGTGAACAAGTTTATGGTTGTTAGGGTGTTATCCCGTTAAGACAATGTTATGGTATTTTTATTTTAATGGATGATCTTGCATATTTTAACTCATATAGCTTGGTTATGATTAAGCTATGGTATTAAGAAGTCACACCAAATTAACCACGCTTCCGCAAAGCCAGGGTGTGACAGCTTGGTATCAGAGCTCTGATCATAGCGAACTAGGATTCCTTCTCGAGTCTAGACTATGATCACTAGGGCTCTCACGAAAACATTTTTACTGCATACCACTTAAGTCCAGATCTAAAACCTTTTTTTTATAAACAAATGTTGAGCGCATTTTATTTATTATTTTAGGCTCAGTCTGGGAGGCTGAGGCTCGGTCTGGGAGGCCGAGGCTCGATCCAATGGATCGAGGTAGTTGTCTAGTGGGACTAGGGAGTCAGTCTGGGAGGCTGGGAGATTTGTCTAGTGGGACTAGGGAGTCAGTCTGGGAGGCTGGGAGATTTGGCTAGTGGGACTAGGGAGTTAGTCTGGGAGGCTGGGAGAATTGGCTAGTGGGACTAGGGAGTCAGTCTGGGAGGCTGGAAGAATTGGCTAGTGGGACTAGGAAGAATAGTCTGGGAGGCTGGGAGGCTAGTGGGACTAGGAGAATTATGTGATTTTTACTTGGTGACTTATGTGATTACCTGATTGTATGACTGATTATTTGTGCATATTTGTGTTGGTGTTACAGACACATGGACTCACCAGGCACAGGTGACTCGGACACCACCGGACCCCTACCTATCGTATCTGATGACCTCCCATCTTCGGAGCATGAGGTGCATACATCTGATTCCACCAGCACGGACGACGACGATTTCCAGCCCTTCGCACTACCCGAGGGTGCTGATGAGCCTGCGGATGGCCCCCCTGCTGAGTACTTACCCCTAGTAGTGATTCCGGCTCCTATACCTTTAGCCGTTTATCCCGCATATGACTTACTACTTGACGCCGAGGCTGACGGCGATATCGATCTGTTTGAGGATGAGCCTATCGAGGATGAGATCCCGGACGCAGCCCTACTTCCCGCTGGCGATCTTCTGATGATCGCTGATGCCCCTGCCGAGGACTCACCCGCACATTCACCGGTCCCAGACTCCTTTGAGTCTGTGGCATCCGCACCTTCTCACGAGGTGAGCGCACAGCACTTTGCACACGATTCGGATCCTGACCAGGCATCCTCTGCCGCACCTATTCCTAGCTTCGCATTTGAGCATGACGATATAGAGGATTCTGGTCCCATTTTTCCTCCGGGATTCGACCCGGATCATGATATTGAGTTTATCCCGATGGACCAGCCCATGGAGGATCCCGCTGATCCAGTTGATCCTATTGATCCCGATTTTGATTTCGAGATGGCTTTTGATGACCATGAGCCTGCCTTGGCTCCTGAGCAGGCAGCTGCTCTAGATCCTATGCCCGAGCATGACCCCGTACATGCTGGCATCCCAGTTGAGCCCGTTCTAGCTTACCCGCCCGTTGATGATCATCTGGAGGATGATCATGTTATTGCTGTCGATCCTGTTGTTCCTCCACCCTTTGTTGCTGATATACCAGTTGACCATCCTGTTGATCACGTTGCACCGGTTCACCCTGTCGTTGCTCCCCCATTTGATCCCGTTCCACTCGAGCCTGAGCACGCACTGTTTGCAGACCACATGGATCCACCGGATGAGCATGCACAGCACGGTTGGATACCTGCTGATGAGGACGTTCCACCTTTGCCCCCTCAGATCCCTGTTACACGACCTGTTGATTTCACTTTTCAGGTTCATCAGTTTGTACCTGTAGCGAGGCCTGGAGAGGGCTCTTCAGCCCATCCTTTTGGGCACGTACCGATGTCTATTCCCTTCATGCCCCAGATGTCATCTGTTCCACCCTCTACTTCACCGATTCATGTGGCACCGTTTGACCCCACCAGTGAGCCTTTGCTTTGGTCGACACCAGCAGTCATGCCACCTACTGATCCTTACCATCCATTTCATGTGGGACACACTATAGAGGATGTTTTGATGTCCTTCGTTCATCAGCACGAGTCAGACACGCAGCGTCTCCAGGAGCTCGAGGGAGCTCAGCTGCCACCATGTTTATGCCATGGTCAGATACACTCTCCTCTTCAGCCATGTCGATCATTACCCCCAGATTATGCTGCTCGTCTCTTTACACTAGAGCAGCAGGTTGCTTCTGTCATCCGTACTCAGCAAGCTATGGAGGAGGACTGGCTCCAGTTACGTCGCTTGCTTTACACTTACTTTCCCCCTCCTCCACCGCCATCTGTATAGAGCTCATCAGTACTACTTGTGTAGACGTTGGTGAGAGGACCGCGATTGCTTTTGGTTGCATAGCATTTTGGAGACTACATGATGAGACTGACTTTTGACACATACTTGATGTATTTGATGTATTTGACACTGATTTGATATAGCTTTTGGACAGGGGTGATGTAGCCCATAGTTGATTGATGATTGTATGACACAGTGATGTACTGATACACTTACGTTGTGGTCTCGATATATATGGCAATCGCAGTATTCTCATCATATTTGATTCGCTTGATTGCTTATTTACGTTATTATGACATGGGATGTTGTGTATATTTTTATGACATGGGATGTTGTGTGTATAATATTTGTGACATGGGATGTTGTGTGATTAGTATTTGTGAAGTATTGATAACATGAGATGTTATGTGCTATTACTATTACTATATACGTACGCGTTACTATGGCCTGACCGACGTAAACACATCTTTAGAAGATGCCGCCAAGACGTCAACCACAGCAAATGCCCACTACTCAGGACGAACTACAGCAAGTCATTGCCTTGCTCAATATGCTGCCTCTCAAGGAGGAATGAGTGGCAGCAACTCTGGCAACACGGGCAACAACAACAATCCACCTCATGGTAACCCTAAGTCATTAAGACATACCATGACCTAAATGGATTTCCTTAGCAGAAATGCTAATGCCAATCATATGTTATAATGTATGTGCAGGGTGCACCTACAAGCAGTTCTTAGACTGCAAGCCCATGAACTTCGATGGCACAGGTGGTGCTGTCTCCTTCGTCCGCTGGGCTGAGAAAACCGAATCCGTACTTCGCATGAGCAAATGCGCGCTGGATCAACAAGTCACTTATATCTCAGGGCTATTTTTGGATGGAGCCCTATCATGGTGGAATCTCCAAGTTCAAACACTTGGCGAAGCTGCTGCTTACGCGCTAACCTGGACCGAACTGAAAGAACTCATGCGCAAAAAGTACTGTTCTCGCGCCGAAATCCAGAGATTGGAGACCGAGTTCTGGCATCTAAAAATGGAAGGTTCAAAGATAGCTGAGTACGTCCAAAGATTCCACGACTTGTCGCATGTGGTACCCTACATGGTCACACCTGAGTTCAAAACGCTTCATTTGGGGATTAGCTCCTCAAATCATCAGCATGGTGACCTCCTCCAAACCTGCAACTATCACTGAAGCCATTGATTTGAGTGTGGCTCTCACTGAGGAGGCAATTCGTTTGAACAAGTTTGATGAAGCTGAGCCCAAGAAGAAAGAGACTCATGTGGAGTCGTCAGGTGGTAACAAACGAAAGTTTTCGAACTTCAAGCAGGGCACCGGGGTGGTGGTTAAGAAAGGAGAGCAGAACGCGCCAGCTCAGGATACAGCTGGTGGTAGGAAGAAAGGAAAGGGATATATGGGTGCACAACCCAAGTGCAACTCATGCCAACGACATCACTCTGGTCGTTGCGGGCTAAGAGTTTGTGAATCATGTGGGAAGACTGGTCATACGAAGGATTTTTGTTGGGCTAGTGCTGGTCGGGGAGGCCAAGGAGGATTTGGGAATAGAAATAACCGTGGTGGTACTGGGAACCGCCCCCAAGGGAACAATGGAGGTGATGGAAACCGAGTCAACAACGCAAACCAAGCGGGCGCCATGAATCGTAATCAGAGAAACAACCAAGCGGGAAACAATGGTGGGAACGGGCAGAGGCTCGGATGTTTCAACTGCGGTGATGTTGGGCATTACAAGAGGAATTGCCCGGAATTGAACCAAGCCCGCGGAAGGGTTTTCAACATAGAAGCAAGGGAAGCGCGCCAGGATCCCAATGTTGTCACTGGTACGTTCCTTGTAAACCAACGCTATGCATCCGTTTTATTTGATACTGGCGCCGATTATAGCGTCGTGTCGTTAGAATTTAAGAATGTGCTTGGTTTAGCCGCCAGTAAGTTAGATGTTCCGTACTCGATCGAATTAGCGAATGGAAAGTTAGTAGAAGCTAATGAGGTGATTCGAGGTTGCGTAATCGAATTGGGAGAGCGTGAGTTCGCTCTAGATCTACTACCAGTCCAGTTGGGAAGCTTCGACGTGGTAGTAGGGATGGATTGGTTATCGAGTAACAAGGCCGAGATAGTTTGTCATGAGAAGGTCGTTCGTATCCCGACCGATGATGGTGAGACCATTATTGTTCACGGAGAGAAGCGTGAGACGCCGTTGAGGATTATTAGCTGCCTGAAGGCAAGAAAGTGTTTGCAGAAGGGATGTGCTGCCTTTCTGGCACACATTGTAGATAAGAAGGCTGCTGAGCCAAAGATCGAAGACATCCCTGTCGTGAGGGAATACCCAGAAGTCTTCCCAGAAGATTTGCCTGGCTTGCCGCCTCAAAGACAAGTGGAGTTTCGCATTGACTTAGTTCCAGGCGCCGCGCCTGTGGCTAAGGCACCCTACAGACTTGCTCCGTCTGAAATGCAAGAACTATCGACACAACTTCAAGAGTTGTTAGACAAGGGATTTATCCGACCAAGCTTCTCGCCTTGGGGAGCTCCAGTTTTGTTTATCAAGAAGAAGGACGGTAGTTTCCGTATGTGCATTGACTACAGAGAGTTGAACAAGCTGACGATCAAGAACAGGTATCCCCTGCCAAGAATCGATGATCTGTTTGACCAACTACAAGGTTCAAGCTTTTATTCAAAGATCGATCTTCGATCTGGATACCATCAGCTACGGATACAGGAAGAGAGTATCCCAAAGACAGCCTTCAGAACCCGATATGGACACTACGAGTTTCTCGTTATGCCGTTTGGTCTGACAAACGCACCTGCAGTGTTCATGGATTTGATGAATCGAGTTTGCAAGCCGTACTTGGATAAGTTCGTGATTGTGTTCATCGATGATATTTTGATTTATTCAAGGACGAAGGCTGAGCACGAGCAGCATTTAAGAGCCATTCTGGAGCTGCTAAAGAAGGAACAGTTGTACGCCAAGTTCTCTAAGTGCGAGTTTTGGCTAAGAGAAGTGCAATTCCTTGGGCACGTGGTAAATGGAGATGGAATCCACGTGGATCCAACCAAGATCGAGGCGATCAAAGATTGGGAAACGCCAAAGACGCCAACCGAGATTCGGCAATTCTTGGGTTTGGCTGGCTATTATCGAAGGTTCATCGAGAACTTTTCAAAGATCGCCCAACCATTAACGCTCCTCACGCAGACGGATAAGAAGTTTGATTGGGGAATTAAACAGGAGGAAGCATTTCAGATATTGAAAGATAAGCTTTGCAACGCGCCAATCTTAGCCCTACCGGAAGGTACAGATGATTTTGTGGTATACTGCGACGCATCGCGTCAAGGATTGGGTTGTGTGTTGATGCAACGTCAAAAGGTTATTGCCTACGCGTCACGCCAACTGAAGGTACACGAAAAGAACTATACCACACACGATTTGGAGCTAGACGCAGTAGTTTTTGCTTTAAAGATCTGGAGACACTACCTTTATGGTACGAAGTGCACAATCTTCACAGATCACAAGAGCCTCCAACACATATTCAACCAGAAGGAGTTGAATATGAGGCAAAGACGATGGGTAGAACTGTTGAATGACTACGACTGCGAGATTAAGTATCATCCAGGGAAGGCGAATGTGGTCGCCGATGCCCTAAGTCGAAAAGAGAGAATCAAGCCCATAAGGGTTAGGGCTTTGGAGATGGTTATTCGAACCGACTTTCCTCTGCGCATTCGGGCCGCGCAGAGGGAAGCTCTCAAAGAAAGAAACCTTGAAGAAGAGTATCTCCGTGGGATGGAGAAGTTATTGGTACCAAACAGGGAAGGAACGTTGTGTTTTGAGAAAAGGATTTGGGTTCCTCTGTTTGGTGGTTTAAGGAAGGTTATTTTCGATGAAGCTCACAAGTCGCGGTACTCTATCCATCCTGGAGCGGATAAGATGTACCAGGATCTTAAAGATTACTATTGGTGGCCTAGGATGAAAGGCGATGTGGCTGTTTATGTGAGCAAATGTTTAACTTGCGCCAAAGTTAAGGCGGAATACCAGAAGCCTTCGGGACTTCTGCAGCAACCAGAGATTCCCAAGTGGAAGTGGGAACAAATCTCTATGGATTTAAAATATAAATTTTATTTTATTTATTATGGAAACTTACATAAGTAATTACCTAATTTATAATATAGTATTACTATATTTAAAATTCTTGAGGTGCAGAATTTATATTTTACATATAAAATTATGTTTGAGGTATACTCTCATTTTAGTTTTATTTAGTTATTTATTATTGGTAATTCATATTAATTTTATTATTAGTAATAATATTAATAGTGATAGTGTTAGTATTATTTTAAAATACTAGGGTTATTGTCAAAGACGGGTATTGGATAGCCTAGCCTTAGTTAGGCATGGACTGATCACCTATGCTTAAACAAGGCAGCACTAACCAATATCCAACCATGATAATAACTATTTACTATATATAAATTAAGTCATCATACTTATTTAGTAAATTTCAATTATATATAAAAAATATTTTTATATTATATATAGAAATATATATACTTTGTACTGTAAAGAGAAGACATATTTTCATAAAACAATTAAAAGAACGAATAAAATTATCCAAGTATTCATGAACAAGACATATTATAAATAAATGTTCATCTTATTTCATAACTATTAAATACTTATAGAAATATTCTTTTATAATATATATATATATATATATATATATTAAAATATCAAATGTTATTTACTCAAGCCAATATTTAAGTATGCTTGATATTAAAATAAAACATTCATTATTTTACTTTTATACCCTATTATAAAATCTTATAATTAAACGTACTTGATTTTTTTAAAATGATAACCGTGAGTTCTAGGATATTGGGTAAACCTATTTATAAAACATATATCATTATTTTGTCAAAATTACCACGGGTTTTGACATTTTAAACCTATCTATATTTATTTATCATAACATAAAAGGAAAAGGTATTTAATAAATTAGAATATCACCTATCTTTAATCAAACATTTTGATTAAATAAAATCATCTAAATACAATTATGTATTAAGACAAAAATACACTAACTTTATTGTCTTTTCGTACAAATCACCCATCTCAGCACATTGATTTTCTCATATCATAATTCAATATTTGACAAAACATTTTCATGTTTTCATTTCATTTTGAGCCGGTCAATCTTAAGTCTTCCTTAGGTACCAATCAAGGTAAGTTTTCTTGTGACAAAGAATTTTACTAAGTCCAAAAAGTCCTTCACATTCATCTATTGATCATATATCTTTTGCCTTAAACATAATCACCTTGGAAACTTTATCATTTCATCAGAATGTCTCATCTTTTGAAATATCCAGATTTGCTTCCTTGAAACTCTCAATTTCGAAAAACGGTGAATTTATTCGGTCATTATTATTCTTTCAATCATTACAAACACTTTGTAGCGTCCGAATAAATTTGTAGCCTGTGCTAAACCCTATTCATACGCCATTCGTTTGATTTGTCATACTCTTGGTACAATTATGTACTCAGATTCCGATAAATCCTATTGTCTAATACCATTTAAGTAAACGACCTTGATTTTCAAGATTGATCATTGACAAATCATTTTTCATACTTCTATTCACAAATAGAGATTTATTAAGAACCTCCCTCAATTGATCAAAGTAAGTTCTTTTCTAACATTGAACTCTACAAAAGTTATTTCATTTCAAAATTAATGCCTATCGAATATCTTTTTGATTCATGAGACTTGGTCAAACTTGTTAAATTTATTATTTCATCCTATTTGATCAAACATCAATTCCTGAAACTAAATTTTTAAAACCATTGAATTCCAACTATCTTATGATATTAATCTTTTGATTCCATCCCAGAAACCATGATATATTAAAAGAAGCAACGTAACCCCAAAAAGATATCATAGTCCAAATCTCGAGGACGAGATTTTTATTAAGGTGGGGAGGATGTAACAACTCTCATCAAAACTATTATTTCTTATTATATTTTGTCCAATAGGAAACCCTAATTAAAGACCCCTAAGTGATACTGCATGACCCCTAAAATTTTCAGAACAATCGGAATCAGGATCAGGGCCCCTAAAACTCAGGGGGGGTATTTCCTAGTTAGTATTATCCAAACTGTTTTCGATAGAAATTGAATTTTAACGAACCGTCGACTCACCCAAGCTACTGAGACGCGTGGCTACCTCATATTAAAAGTGACCTCTCGCGCCACGCGCCAGGACCAGGTTTCCCTGTCGTGACACGCGAGGGAGGACATTTTTCAGCTATAAATAGGGGGCAGTGGCACTTGAAGTTTGCCGTTAATTCGACGTAAAAACTCAAAATATACACAGAGATATCGTTCGTTTACCACACAACACACACCGATCACGAAACGCTGCCGCAATCAGGGTAATAACTCGATCGCTATTACGATTCAACGTCCGATCGATTATAACTATCCAACGATTGTCCGAGTGCTGCTCAAATTGAGCTTGTACTTTGATTATTCATCGTGATTTCGACTTGAATATTTGAGTGCTGTTCGAATTCGGACTATGCTCTGTTATTCGTTGTGAATCCGTTGAATTATTAACTATTGCACTTATTAATCGTTGTGAGGGTTTAATCTCGTGAAATTGACGTAACTGCTGTATTGAGTTACCTACCTAGTTGTGGGCACTAGGTTACAAAGCTAAATCAATAGGCTAAGCTCTGCCTGTATAAATCTGCAATATATCAAGGCTTACCAATAGACTAAACTTTACCCCATACACTTACAATCAAAGTAGATGCTAATTCTCAGAAAGATCTGAATCATGAAGCTTGTTAATTCAAATACTGCATGCTTATAATGTGAGTCATTCTTTCTTTTTAAATAGTTTTCTCACAGTTTGTGAGTAAGTATTACAATACCTCAAGTTATTTTCAAAGGTTATAATTACAGGGATTAAGTCTTTGTAATCACCAAATTACAGCTGGTAAGTGGGGTATTGTGCACATTACTATTTTTATCACTCTATGTGAGTGAGTATTACTCTATGTGAGTGATTATTACTCTGTGTGAGTAAAACGTCATTATTGGGGCGACGGGACCCAATAGTGGTATGACCACAGTCACAGATCCGGTCGAGTGACAAATACTCATTCTTGATAATAGGTTGATAGAAACATTGTAATCGCTCTTAATACTGTGAATTATAACAAATCTGCTTTGTGCAAACTGAATGAACTCACTCAGTATTTCCCGCTGACAAAACCTTTTTAAAACGCGTTTCAGGTAATTACAGTATATCGGAGTAAGAATTGGATCCGGCACCGAAGGCATCAAGAAGTGGCTTATTTTATTAATTAAATCAAATTAAGAAATATTGTTTTTATTAAAAGCTACCTTTGTAAAACATGGAATTTATTCCATCTATTTAAATAAAATCCGGTGTTTCTAAACTCTGATATTTTTCCTAACTCACGGTCCTGATGAAATTTCCGCTGCAATGTTTTCCAAAAATAATCACCGGTACCACTGGACTGCTCACTGCACCCGATTCCGTCCAGGGTGGGTCGGGGGTCGTGACATAAAATGCGGAAACTTATCTTTTGAATCTTTAAAGTCTACTAAAACATGAATATAGTTGGTTAAAAGCTTAATACTTGTGTAAAAGTTGTAGTACTTGGAAGTGATGATTATTTAGGCCCGATCTACGTTGTGGTAGCTCGGATCATCGTTTAACCCGACTTTGTTAAGATCATAGATCTTGACATAAGCTTGTTTCTATCGGTACAAGGGTTAAGAGGTGAAACTCTACCACACGAGAAATATGAACTTGTGTAAAAGTATTTTTACTTGTAAAATAGTATTTAAAACTAGCGGATCTACGTATGTACAAGTGGTATTTTCGTAGAACCAAGTGTCGAGAAAATCATGTTTTATAAAAGTCGGATGACACACTAACAAATATGATTTTTATTACAAACCACAAGTGTATAAACACTTGTGAAATGAAAAGTTTCGACAAAATAACGATCTTTGTAAAAATTGACAAGAAGATGTAAAGATAGATTTATCCTAAAAACGAGGTCTTTACGATAATAAGTTATTTTACACATAGATCCACAAACTATAACGGGATCTACACTATAGTTTTCGGAAAAACTACAAGTTCATGTGATTATGCGATTTACATACTGGTCGACTAGTTTGATGTGTCGGAAATTGTTTGATTGAATCAAGAAGTTGTTGAAATGATTTGGTAAAAGAAAATGATACGCTTGAAAGCGTGGCCACCTCCAGTTACAGAGGAAACTCTGGCGAAATTTTTCTAAAACCTAACACTTAGAATTATTTACAAGTGTTAGAATTATTTTTGATATGTTTTCAAAATATATTTCGCCACGACTTTATTTACAAATATTCGAAGGTGGGATTTTCACAAAACTAAACGTGATAAATATATACTTAGTAAATATATTTTTTCACCACACTGTTTATGATTATTTTGTGAAAATACATAAATATTATTTTTAGAGTAAAAATAATATTTCGAACGATAACAGCTCCAAAATAATACAAACGCGTACACGACAAACATATAAGTTACACCGGTAATTATTATTTCCACTTAATCGTTAAAACGTAACTTACGCATTATACGGAAATATTCATGAACGCGTATTTTGTCAACGCATTGTTTTGGAAGTATTATGTGAAGTGAAAATATAATATTTTTGAGAAAAATATTTATATTTTGAAAGTAGAAGTAAAAATATATTAATTGGGACTTAATGATATAATACAAATACACATGTATTAAATCCCCCATCATTGGGAAGGAGATTAATTACCAAAGTACATGCAAAATATAAACACGAAATAGTTGTCTAACTATTTCCCCAAAAAAAAAAAACTTAAACTATAAAGCTAAGGCACGGCCATCCGTCTAATAAAATTAGCACATGTAGGTCGTTGCACAGCTGCCTGACATTCGGAGTACTTGGTATAGCGACGCACTGACTGTGAGTTCATGTCCCCCTTTTTCTCTTAACTGTTTTCAGTTTTCTAAACTGGGGGGGTGAAATACATGTTACAATGTTTATGAATACTTTATACATGGTATGATTAGCGTAAGGAGGTTTGTTACTTAGATCATGTGAGTGGGTAGGCGGAAACTTGAGGCCATTAATCCTCATGGTAGGACCGAGGGACAGGAGCGGTAGATCTATCTGGGTGTAGCGAGCCCAGCCCCAGGTCCAGCATAACGGACCTCGGGGTGACTTAGTGCCCGACGCATAAATCCGCTAGGTTTGAGTCTTCCTACTTGCACTTCACACATATCAATGGCCTTGCAAACCATTGGTGATCTCTTTTTCCTTATTTGCTACATACCAGGATTTTTGATAAATACAAAGGTTTATTTACTCACTTGCGCATGAACTCGCTCAACATTATTGTTGATTTTTCAACTTACATGTATTTCAGGGAATTAAAGATCTGGCACGGTATGGCATGTTTTTCCCGCTGCATTAGTCATCGAGGTCATCCAGGGTTCGGGGAATGTGACTCTTTCCTGGACAAGTCACAGTCCTTGAATCATGTTTATGTTAAGATTGAGTTTTGTAATGTTTGGTGAACAAGTTTATGGTTGTTAGGGTGTTATCCCGTTAAGACAATGTTATGGTATTTTTATTTTAATGGATGATCTTGCATATTTTAACTCATATAGCTTGGTTATGATTAAGCTATGGTATTAAGAAGTCACACCAAATTAACCACGCTTCCGCAAAGCCAGGGTGTGACACATACATACACAACCATATACGTACATATCTTTCCTACATCCTTACATAATCATACAATATTTACATGGGTCTTAGACTTAGGTTTAAAGCCCATAAACATCTAAGGAACCATAAAAATCATGTTTTGGAAGGTCCGCCGTAGTCCACGGATAACAAACCGAAGCCTACGATACATAAATCAACTTAAATAACAAGAATTTAGCTTTTGAGACTTGAGGAGGCCGTCGCCGACAGCCCTAGGGGCGTCGGCGATGGGCCTTGCATTTCCCCGTAGCCCAAAAACCCCGTAGACAGGTAATTAACCCGTCGGAGAAAAACTGACTTTCCCATACCCGTCGGCGACGCTCCCATACCCGTCGGCGACGGGCTCTCTAAAATGCATTTTCCTGCAGTTCCGTTTCGTCGTCCGTACGCACTAAAACGCGCATAACTTTCGAACCGTTTACCCGTTTAACCTCCCGTTTCTTCCTACATGCTTGTAAATTCACATTCTATCATATGAACTTAAAATCCTACCTCCGGATTAAGGAAATTCTTAACTTACATGCATTCGACTTATTATCATTTTCTAACTATTTGACCCGTTCGTGCATTTGTCAACATAATCTGTTTATTTGACCACAATCTCATATGAACTTTAATAATTTCATTGGCGCCTATCATAAAAGATTAAATTCTCGGATGTCTTGCATCCTCTTAACCCATTTTCGCTCAAAAGCTTATTTTTGACCCGTTATGGGTATTTGCGCATTAAGTGGACTATGACATACAAAACCCTATACTTCGTTTACATACTTGACCAAGACACTACTCTGATCGAATAGCTCGTTTCCAAACGACTTCTAAAGTCGTTTGCCCGAAATACCTATCAATGGCATTTTAGTCAACTTTGCTCTATCCTTAATACCAAAGGAACTCCTTACATACGTAACCAATCCTACTACTTAGCTACAATTCTTAATCACACATACCTTGCTCGGATCAAAACTAAGATCCGTTTAATACTTCAATGACATCATACAATTCATTCCTATTTGACCTCAATTATCATATGTAATTAAGTTGCATATAACATTACATAAACAACTAAGAAGTGATTACGGAATCACTTACCTTGTGCATCCGAGCTCGTAACCGCTTCCTTGCCTCATCTTGACCCGTTAGCCTTCCATGCTTGGCCCATGCTCATGTGATTCCAATTCTTTCATGTCGCCATGCCATAATCATGTTAGTATTCATGCTCTTTCAAATTAACACATATTTACCTATTCTTATCAACATCAACTTTTTTCTAACATGCATACGACATGATTTGTCAACCATAATGTTTAATATCTTCGAAATCCGAATTCACTATCACACATAATACATAATCAATGCTCACATACTTATACTTTCATAACTCTACATTCGACAACCATATCTTATAAGAATCAACTTAGCATAATCCTAATATCATTCTTTGTTAGTGAAGTCGTACACCATATTCATTTAGTGCATGTTCACTTCTAACCGTAATTAAGGGATTAGTAGACCGCATAGCAACCTCACCCGATCAAACACAATGTACAAGCTCCTAATGCATAAATTTGACCAACATATACCTTCAACCCGAATTCATATACGAGTTCCATCTAAAGCACATTTTTTTCAAGTTAGTAACTACTACTTTCATCACAATCGCTTTCTATACATGTAAACTTACAACTTGCATACAATTTCACTTTCTAACTTCACCTAGTCATTTTGTCAAACACTTGGCGTGCGTACTAACATTTAAGCACATTGTACAAGCAATTTAAGCATATTCTCCCCACATTCACCTCATGAATCCTTTCATTCAAACAAGATCACATTATCACCTACATCATATTACTATCAAAACCTAATACATAACACATGCATCAACATAATCAAAATCATCACTAAACACATGTTCATCATAGTCTTTCTCATACTCATAAACATGGTTTTCCTTCTAAATCCCTAAGATTACTAAAATTCAGCCATGATTCGATTTAAACATGATAACATTAGCAAGTATTCATGCCAATTTTAGATCAAATTCATACATTCATCAAAACCCACTTCACGGTTGTTCTCCAAAACTGAGAATCGAGACATACCTTGGTTAAATCTTGCTTAGATTATCACTATTAAGGTTCATGCAGGTTCGAGTTTGGCCAGAATCCTTCCAATTCGTCGCTTATTGAGAAGGGGTTTTCCCCCTTCTTTCTCTTCTCTGGTCGAACACCCACACACGCCCAAGTGTGGGTTTGGGGCTTTTAAGTTTTATTTTTATATTTTATCTTTTCATTCATTCAAAATTAACCCCTCAAGTTTGTCCTTGATCATAATTTACCCAATTCATACTCTTATTTGTTTAAACCAAGCATTTAACTTGGTTTAATAATCTAGTTATCACATCTTTTTCTTTTAATGTGATAACATATTAACAACTAGATAATTAGAGTTTTGGGGTGTTACAAGTCTACCCTCCTTAAAGGAGGTTTCGTCCCCAAAACCTTGCTCATTCTTACCCTTACCCTTACTTTGTACCCATTCAGAGTGCATAATACAATATGAATACATACCAGATCTTGGCCTAAGTTTTAATTCATAATTAAATGTAATTGTACACATTGTCCCTACCTACTTAAATTAAGCCACATAAAAAAAGCCGGAAACTTATCCACAACTCTTAATAGTGTCTTTTACTTTATAATACTAGCTCTTAGCACATATCATCACTAGCGTTTCATTCATCGAATTTGTTCCAAATGTATACAATTATTAATCGTACAAACCTAAGTCTGCGGCTTGTTTCTAACTTCCTATATAAGCATATTACATTCATGTATTTGCTAATCGAAATAAATCGATTTATTTTATACTACTCATACATCATATGCTATCTTCCATTTTGTTCACTATGAGCCATCCTAAACATTCCATTACTATCATTACTTCGGATTACCTTTAAGCTCTTAGGAGGGGCCGATATATTATCATACGCATACTATAATCATTCAAAGATTTATTATTACAACCAAAATCACCCTTCTCTTATCCGTACTTATCATGAAGACTAAGCATTATTTCCATGGTTACTATTGTTAATTATGCCATGCGTATCTTTTCTACAAGGTCTTGTTCAAATGAACATGGCCAACAAGCCGAGCATCAAGGTTAGCATTTCTTAACGATACTCGCCGTCTCGTATATTCTATCGGGATTTCCACAGTTACGATCATTCAAGTTCAGTACCACCAGTTCGCATAGAAGTATTATTCATTATGTAACTTTCTATTTAACATCCATAAGTTAAACCATTTACTAACCTCGCTAATTTGGCACGAACCAACGCGTAACAACCCGAGTTGACTCACTCCTTCACGAATTCGTATCTTAACAGGGTTGATCTTGTCCATCTGGTATCATGAGCTTTCATTCATGAGCATTCTTTCACCGTCCTAGGTTGATTTATTGCATCATGATTACTGCCAATCTCATTATAAAATTAGGGGTTTACACATTTCATTCGATTTAATTCAAACATGATGTTTATCACATCACCTCATTTATATATTAATACTTTCTCAATTCCTTCTTAAGACATTAGTGTCTTAGACCTATTCATAACGGGTCAATACATGGCCATTCTTAATATATCATTCTTATTGTTTGACCCGTTCTTGATGGGTAAATACATAACCATTATTTTGTAATTCTTTAACTCATTTGGTGTACTACACTACACTTTTCCTCTCTTCTCTAGCACTCCCACGGTTTAAAATTAAATTATTTCTCAGCTTCTGCAGTTTGACTTTTCAAGGTCAAACTGCCACTTATTTCTTATTATATATATATACATACGTATCGAAGTACATGTTTGTACTCCTTTTCAATTCAGACATGCTTACGATCTCATCGCTTCACTGTTCCAGTGTTTTCTTGCAAACACTTGCCCTTCCCGTTTTAAAAGTTAGTCATAATACTTATCTCGCTTACAATACCAACATTTTAGTTCCATTCGCTCATATACTTTCATTTCCTTTACACATTCGATTACCCAATTAAAGGGGTAGTGGCATATACTCTCATAATGAGATTCAAGCATACCACTTACGACCCGGTCACATCGGGTTAATTGCTTTCAACATAAATCTTTCGTTCTATCCGTATAACGGATTGAACTTCCTACATTCGATATTGTATTCACGACCACTCGTTCTAAACGGATGGTACCTTATCCTTACTCGACTTGTTCAACTTGAACCGGTCGACTTGCATAGCTTATTATAGCATTCGCTATCATAACCGAATCCGCAAGGGATTTGCATCATTCGTATCTTTCATTCCTTGAATCCGTCTCGCGGATTCAAACTTTGCATTCATATCTTGTTGATCCGTACTTTCTTATGGATTCAACATTCTTCATTCTTATCACTTATACTTCTTATTCTTACGTAGTATCCTCAATTTTTTTCGAGAGTCTTATTACCCATTTCACCCGCACGCCCACCTGCTACCCAGTTCTACCGGACATACCTGCGATAATTACCACGGTCTCACGAACGTCATATGCTTCTTGCTGGCCAGGTGCTCAATCCACACACTAGTTTCGTGCCTTCGTGTAATCATCGCCTTATGTCCGAGAAATGGGTTTCAGTTTTGTGCATATTTCCAAAACTTTCCCCAAGACCACATCATTGTCTTTTGTTTAATAATTACCCTCCCAAGGAGATCTCTTCCTTTTTTCTTTTAACATTGGTACCCATACATATTAGCAGCGTGTACCTGGGGTTAATTTGCCTATTTGCATTTTTGCCTGCCTTAGCATTCATCCTATTTTGCATCCACGGACCATCCTCTTTAATCACTTATGCTTACCTTGCACATACAAAACCGTTAGTTTCTTTATTCACATGCATAAACACATACTTACATTCGCTTTTGCCTTTAGGCCTCGATCGAGTCTTGGATTGCACGGGTTCTTGGTCACGAGAGCACACCGGTTTGAGTTCAAGTATTTACCTCCTGTTACTTGATTCTCTTAAACCAGGGCTCTGATACCAACTTGTTACGCCCAAAACACGTTTTACCTTAAAAATGACGCAGCGGAAAAGAGCTTTAAAATTTCTTTCCTTATTAACGACATTACTTTCGAGAAGGTTCCAAATGCTAAAATGTTAAACGTTCTATAAAAGAGTTCACAACATTCATACTAAAATTTACATTTTTAGACGTTATATATTTCAACTATGTGATCGATCTATCTGTGCAATCCTTGCTCTTGACTCAATCTACGTCCGCTTCACTTCCTAAGTAGCAGAAGAAGTCCGTGTAGCACCTGTGGGCATCACATACAACTTAGCCATTAGTCAACGACAACATCATGTAACATTAATCTCATATAATTAAGGATTGAAAAACGTTCGACAATTTAACATTAGTTCATCCAACCATCCTTACTCACCCTCTTATTCCGGGTTGGGCTTAAATATCGTAAGAATCCGATGTACTCGTTCCTGCATTACATACCAACCTCAAACGCATAATTAGTAACGTTAAAGCTCTACGTATTTAAATCATGCACACGTACCATCTTACATGCATACATACTCCTCTACATACATACATACCTTTCTTACAACTTTACATACGTACATACACTCATACATGTCTTTACACATACATACATACACAACCATATACGTATATATCTTTCCTACATCCTTACATAATCATACAATATTTACATGGGTCTTAGACTTAGGTTTAAAGCCCATAAACATCTAAGGAACCATAAAAATCATGTTTTGGAAGGTCCGCCGTAGTCCACGGATAACAAACCGAAGCCTACGATACATAAATCAACTTAAATAACAAGAATTTAGCTTTTGAGACTTGAGGAGGCCGTCGCCGACGGCCCTAGGGGCGTCGGCGACGGGCCTTGCATTTCGCCGTAGCCCAAAAACCCCGTAGACAGGTAATTAACCCGTCGGAGAAAAACTGACTTTCCCATACCCGTTGGCGACGCCCCCATACCCGTCGGCGACGGGCTCTCTAAAATGCATTTTCCTGCAGTTCCGTTTCGTCGTCCGTACGCACTAAAACGCGCATAACTTTCGAACCGTTTACCCGTTTAACCTCCCGTTTCTTCCTACATGCTTGTAAATTCACATTCTATCATATGAACTTAAAATCCTACCTCCGGATTAAGGAAATTCTTAACTTACATGCATTCGACTTATTATCATTTTCTAACTATTTGACCCGTTCGTGCATTTATCAACATAATCTGTTTATTTGACCACAATCTCATATGAACTTTAATAATTTCATTGGCGCCTATCATAAAAGATTAAATTCTCGGATGTCTTGCATCCTCTTAACCCATTTTCGCTCAAAAGCTTATTTTTGACCCGTTATGGGTATTTGCGCATTAAGTGGACTATGACATACAAAACCCTATACTTCGTTTTCATACTTGACCAAGACACTACTCTAATCGAATAGCTCGTTTCCAAACGACTTCTAAAGTCGTTTGCCCGAAATACCTATCAAGGGCATTTTAGTCAACTTTGCTCTATCCTTAATACCAAAGGAACTCCTTACATAAGTAACCAATCCTACTACTTAGCTACAATTCTTAATCACACATACCTTGCTCGGATCAAAACTAAGATCCGTTTAATACTTCAATGACATCATACAATTCATTCCTATTTGACCTCAATTATCATATGTAATTAAGTTGCATATAACATTACATAAACAACTAAGAAGTGATTACGGAATCACATACCTTGTGCATCCGAGCTCGTAACCGCTTCCTTGCCTCATCTTGACCCGTTAGCCTTCCATGCTTGGCCCATGCTCGTGTGATTCCAATTCTTTCATGTCGCCATGCCATAATCATGTTAGTATTCATGTTCTTTCAAATTAACACATATTTACCTATTCTTATCAACATCGACTTTTTTCTAACATGCATACGACATGATTTGTCAACCATAATGTTTAATATCTTCGAAATCTGAATTCACTATCACACATAACACATAATCAATGCTCACATACTTATACTTTCATAACTCTACATTCGACAACCATATCTTATAAGAATCAACTTAGCATAATCCTAATATCATTCTTTGTTAGTGAAGTCGTACACCATATTCATTTAGTGCATGTTCACTTCTAACCATAATTAAGGGATTAGTAGACCGCATAGCAACCTCACCCGTTCAAACACAATGTACAAGCTCCTAATGCATAAATTTGACCAACATATACCTTCAACCCGAATTCATATACGAGTTCCATCTAAAGCACATTTTTTTTCAAGTTAGTAACTACTACTTTCATCACAATCGCTTTCTATACATGTAAACTTACAACTTGCATACAATTTCACTTTCTAACTTCACCTAGTCATTTTGTCAAACACTTGGCATGCGTACTAACATTTAAGCACATTGTACAAGCAATTTAAGCATATTCTCCCCATATTCACCTCATGAATCCTTTCATTCAAACAAGATCACATTATCACCTACATCATATTACTATCAAAACCTAATACATAACACATGCATCAACATAATCAAAATCATCACTAAACACATGTTCATCATAGTCTTTCTCATACTCATAAACATGGTTTTCCTTCTAAATCCCTAAGATTACTAAAATTCAGCCATGATTCGATTTAAACATGATAACATTAGCAAGTATTCATGCCAATTTTAGATCAAATTCATACATTCATCAAAACCCACTTCACGGTTGTTCTCCAAAACTGAGAATCGAGACATACCTTGGTTAAATCTTGCTTAGATTATCACTATTAAGGTTCATGCAGGTTCGATTTCGGCCAGAATCCTTCCAATTCGTCGCTTAGGGTTTGAGAAGGGGTTTTCCCCCTTCTTTCTCTTCTCTGGTCGAACACCCACACACGCCCAAGTGTGGGTTTGGGGCTTTTAAGTTTTATTTTTATATTTTATCTTTTCATTCATTCAAAATTAACCCCTTAAGTTTGTCCTTGATCATAATTTACCCAATTCATACTCTTATTTGTTTAAACCAAGCATTTAACTTGGTTTAATAATCTAGTTATCACATCTTTTTCTTTTAATGTGATAACATATTAACAACTAGATAATTCGAGTTTTGGGGTGTTTCACACATAAACTGCACAAAGTATTTGGGATGTTAATTCTTCTTCTTTTCAGCGCCACTAGGGTCGGAAGGTTATTATCCAAAGCCTTCCACATAAATGTGTTTAGCTTATTTGGAACCCATCCATTCCATCTCCATTTAAAACCATTCAGATTCTGCCTATTCTTGCATAAAGCCGCTTGCATCGATGCCACAGAGAACCTGCCTTTATCATCCAACTTCCATTCCCATCGGTCCGACTCCCGCGTGAACTTAGCGTGTTTCAAAACTTCATCCAGCTTTTTCATATCCTCTAAATCCTTCTGATTAAAACTTTGTGTTTTCCATCTCCACTTCCATGTCACACTATCATTACATATATCAATACAATCATGAATTTTCACTTCTTTCTCTTTTTCCATAACATATAGATCAGGGAAAGCCTCTTTGAGAGGTTCATCCCCTATCCACATGTCCCACCAGAACCGAACTTCTACTCCCTTTCCCACTATCCCTTTGAGACAATTTTCCAACCTTATTTTATGTTGAATCATGTTCTTATCTAGCCCCGCAATAGACTTCCAAGCGCCCGATACCGAAGTTGCTAATGGCATGTATGTCGCCCTTCTTTTGTTAACGTGAATTGATTCGATAACTTTTTTCCATAACGCTTGTTTCTCACTTTTAAATCACCACCACCACTTGGTCAATAAAGCTAAATTAGCATCCCTAAGAGGTGTGATACCCAGGCCCCCATCCTCTTTTGGTCTCATCACTTTGTCCCATTTCACCCAACACATCTTGTGCTTCTCCTCCGCCCCCCCCCACCCCCAAAAAAAAAATGTGCGACGCTTAGCTTCAAGTTGATTTATGATTTTAATGGGCGCTTTATAAAGAGAGAAGTAGTAAGTAGGTAATGTTTCCATTACCGCCTTGATAAGAGTAAGACGGCCCCCTTCCGAAAGTGTAAATTTTTTCCATAAAGCCAATCTTTTATCGAACACTTCCATAACTGGTTGTCAATGGGCGATTTTATTCATGTTGGCTCCAATCATTAACCCAAGGTATATACATGGAAGTTTCCCACTTTGACATCCGATCTATTTGGCCGTCAACTTAACATCCTCATCCGAAACTCCTATTCCAAACATGTTCGATTTACTATAATTAATATTTAACCCCGAAGCAAGGTTAAAACATCTAAGCAATCTAGCCATGTTTAGAACATTCTCCTTGTTCCATTGCCCCACCAAAAGAACATCATCCGCGAACAAAAGGTGCGTAATTGAGGGACCGCTATTCGGGAGTTTTATACCTTGAAAAATACCTTCATCCGCTGCTTTTTCCATCATAACCAAAAATGCTTCCATCCCGATGAGAAATAGAAAAGGAGAGATAGGATCTCCTTGTCTAATCCCGCAAGAGAATTGGAACTCAAACGAAGGGGATCCATTTATTAACACCGAAGATCTAGCGGATGCTAAAATTGCCCAAATCCATTTTCGCCATTTTGAAGGAAAGTTCATTTGTTCTTGAATCGAATCTAAAAAGTCCCAATTAATATGATCGAAAGCTTTCTCAAAATCGATTTTAAACATCAACATCTTCCTTTTCATTCTTTTAACCCACGCTATCACTTCATTAATAATAAGAGGCCCATCGATGATATTGCGGTCTTTTATAAAAGCGGATTGGTTATACGAAATAACCGAATTCAGAACCCGCTTTAGTCTTTCAGCCAACACCTTTGATATTACTTTACTAATGCATCCCAAAAGATTAATGGGCCGAAAATCATTGAATCCCAACGGATCCCCTTTTTTTCGGGATTAAAGTTATAAATGAAGAAGAGCATCCATGGGAAATTGTCTCAGATTCATGAAATTTAAGAAGGACCTGATAGAAATCATGCCCACCTTGTTCCAAAACCTTTTAATAAAGCGGAAGTTGAACCCATCCGGTCCCGGCGCTCGATCATCATCACAGTTCCAGACCGCTATCTTAACTTCTTCTTCCGAGAAAGGTTTTATCAAACTTTCAGCTTCCTCATTAGACAACCTTTTAATACCAGAGCACTGAATCCGTGGGCGCGTTCTCATGCTTTCTTTAAATCGATTTGCAAAGACTTTTCGGGCTTCTCTTTTCACTAACTTCGGGTTGGTGCACCAAACCCCATTAAAAAGTTGATGTTTCACTTTTCACTCAAAACTATTTATTTATTTTACTTATAATACCAAAACATTATTCTTTTACATTTTAATCTCACAACTTTGTACTTTCAACTTTCGGTTCCCTACACTTTTCATTTTACGCAAATTTTTCGTTTTACATTTCGTTCTAAATTTTGCAAGTTAACACGAAGCAACGTATGTGTGGTTCAACGTTTTTACATCATTTATTTTTTTCCCATTTGACAGGTTCGTCGCAACATGCGGGTTCTAGATCAACTTAATTTTTTTTGTTTTACGTTTCGGTCTAAGTTATTCGCACTAACACGTCGTAAGTTCAGTGTTGTTGGCCCCGCCACAACACATAAGGTGCTTAATACTAGTTTAAAGAAACCGACACACATAAGGATTAAATCAACAAAAAGAAGAAAAAAAATAGGAACGACATCAAAGGATTTGGCCCAAACCACAAGGACCACTTGCCTAATTTACTCTATGATATTAACCTATATCATTTAAAAATTACTTCATCTAAAACATTAATCAACCAACATTAAAGCTTTGAATTATCTCATCTAAGAACTAGCTTAATTAGCATATCAAGATTTTAAACACTTAACTAAATCTGAACCACAAGCAAAATCATCTATATGGTGATCTATTCTTACGGTTGGACATAACGCCGATCATTGTTGTCGATAGTGATCGACACATAATTAAAAGTTGTCGCACGCATGATACAATTGACACATTAATTAATATCTAAAGAAATCTACTCCTAGTACTTGAACTTGTCTACAATTAAGTTACTCTTCACACACCTTTCCTGAGATTTCGACCAAACGGTGTTACTTCATTGTCATCTTCTTTTCAGATTAGAAAGATTACTTGTGGTTGATTGGATTGGCATACCTAGAATATATGTGATGAGTTTGGTTGGATAAATAAAGATGATACTCCATAATTATGGAAAGTGATTGGTTTGACCAACATCCCATGTCCACCACTCATAATAATACACTATTAATATATATAAAAAAATTTAACAGCATTTAATATAATACACTATTAATATATATAAAAAAAATTAACAGCATTTAATCCTTTTATATACACTATTTAATATACGTATTATGATGGCAACACATAGCAAAAATTATTGTTTATTTATTATATTAGAATAGAATGAATGATAAGTATATTTATTTTGATATATATGTATATTGCGTGTAGGCAACCTCCACCCACCTCCAATCTCTATCTTCCAATTTTCAATTGTCTTTGTGGACTAGTCCCACTATCACGTCACTCGTTGCTTCATTTCATGAATATTTCTATAAAATCTCAATGGTTTCGTTGTTCAAGTTACGTGTAAACAGTGGCGGAACTAGAACGATTTAGTTAGGGGGTCATCATAAGCTTATATTCTATACCGGTTCAAATTAGAGGTCCATCTCTAAGTTTGTTCTTTAAAAACTCAAAATTTATAAATAAAAATTCAAAAAGTTCCGATGATCGAAGGGTCAACGGACCCTCTTGACCCCCCTCTGGTTCCGCCACTGCGTGTAAAGCAAGTCACACAAGTGTTATATTTCATAAATAGATAAAAGGTGGACGATTCCATTTGAAATATAGAACATGAATCGCATAAACCTATTAAGAAATAGTAAAAATTATTTTTGGGACCATCCATAACGTACACCGAGCACATAGAGAACTTCCTCTACAAGTCATTTGAAAGTTGTAACAATTTCAAGTTTGTATATCTATATAACCACGTTCACAAATATCCATAGATAACTTGACCAACACATCACGAAGGTATTTCTAGAGAATACAGATGTCTATTAGTCAGCCGCAGTGGCGGATCTAGAATATCCTTATAGGAGCAACGTTTCAAAGAAAAGGGGTAACAAAATCGAAAAAATGTCAAATTTTTCCAAAATTCACACTAAATTTATATACCAAAAACACTTACTCGAGATGAAACAAGTGCATGGCAGGTTGCTCAATGGGTAGAAAATTCTTATAGTGGCAACGTTTAAAAAAATGTTACCAAATCAAAAAAACGTCAAATTTTTCTAAAATTTACACTACCGCTACCCCTATTTACAAGCTACATCCGCCCGAAGGATGCTATCGTGAGAGTGATATGTAGACGCCAAAAAGATATCAACTTGCGAAAAGAGATATGTAGACTTAAAAAAAAAATCGAAATTCAAATAATAATACATTTAATACTCTACGTCCTTATCTTTTTGTTTGATTTTGACATATATCTCAATGCTTTTACCAGCCATAATTTTAAGCATACGAATCATTTAACATAAAAGAAACAAACAAAAAAAAAAAAAAACCAAAAAGTAGAAAACTAGGTAGTAAATATAAACGGTAAATAATTTATCATTAATTAAATATCATACAAATTACAACATTAATGTACAAGAAAGTTGAAACCAATACACCCAACAAAACGTTTTCACTGTATTACAAAAAGGGGTAAGTGGGTAAACCACTCCACCCCTTAAATCAAAAGAAAAGAATAACAAATTTGTTCAAGTAATTTTTGTTTACAGAACCTTTAATTAATTTTCACAAACCATTCATTCATACGATACACCATTGAACCCGATCAACAAGCCTTGGGTGGCTCGGTTGGGGCCACTTCGGCGGCCTTAGTCGCCTCGGGTTCTGGTACTGTTTTCTCAACCTCGGCCTTGGGCGCCTCGGATTCTGGTGTTTTCTCAACCTCAGCAACCACTACCACCTCTTCTTTTTTCTCTTCTTCCACCACGATTTCTTTCTCTTTGCTGCTCGTTTCTTCCACCGGAGCTGCTGGTGCTTCTGGTTCGGTTGCTGGTGGGGCCTCTTCTTTTTTCTCTTCGACCACTATGAAAGTTGACACCTTTTCGAAGACGAAATAGATAGGTCCCTCGACATAGGTCGGACCATACTTGCAACATGCTTCATGAGCTGGTTTCGACCCCGGAAATTCTATATAAGAAAAAAAAAAGTTATTATTGTAGCCACCATCTTAAATTATTTAAATTTTATTAATCGGCCAGACATGTAAAAAAGATTTACCTATTTTAGAGAGTTCCTCGAGGAACTTTTCGACTGCCGAAGAAACCTTTTTCAAGGCGCCCTCCTTGCGTTCCTTCACCACTGCCTACAGATGGAAAAAAAAACGATTAAACGAGCCGAAACTGAAATAACTAACAAAACCATATCGAAATAACCAACGGTTCGGTTTTGCTTTATTGAAAACCAAAAATTACAGTTTAGTTTCGATTATGCCTCGCTCTAAAACAGTACTACACTGAACCGAACCGAACCAAACTCCAATAATTGAGTTGAATTATGACTATCGTTGTCACTCATATTAAATTATATATTATAATATTCTTTTAATAGCTTATTTAATATTTTTTTCTCTTGTTAAACAAAGGTTAGTAATTTAATTACCTTGATTTCGGCAGCTGAAGCTTCATAAATTTCAAGAACTTTAGCTTTGAGATCAGCCTTCTTCTCCTCAAACTCTTTGCTATAATCCTCCTGCGTGTGAATTAAATTTCATATTAAAATTATTTTCATCTATTAGAATTCATATAAAATTAATAATTATCTCACAACATAACTAAGATTAGCGGCGTACCTTAGCGTCATCAAAGGTCTTGCAAGCTTCGGCGGCACCTGCCTTTTTAACGTTGTTCTTTTCGAACAACTTCTTGAATTTTGGTACCACTGTGGATTTCCAGTAACCCATCTTTTTCGTCTTTATATATTTTTCTTCAAATACTTCCCTACACCAACCACAACCATATATTAATTACAACCATATATCATCCACATGCATGTTTAAACCAACAAACAAAGCAATCAAACCCACAAAATATAACTCTCTATATATAAAACATCAACCAAAACCATATAATAGAGTAAACAGTGACGGAACCAGAGCTTTTTAGTTAAGGTAGAGCTTTTTAGTTAAGGTTCTTTTGTTTACTGGTTACAACTAGAGAATCCAACTCATGTTTTACATAAAAGAATATTATTAGATATTTTATATAAAAAAACGGAACAAATAATTCTGACGACGGAAGGTCAGTGAACCCTCTTGACCCCTTGGTTTGGTTACTGTAAACCCATGTTATAATCATCCACCATGCACATAAGATGAACTCAAAAGGCTTTTGAGCGCGACTTGATGTATAATCATAGATAGATTGGTTGTGAAGATAATCAATCAAAACAACAGGCAAAAGTTAAGGCTATCGATCGGATAAGCATGAAATAAAAATTAAAAAGAAAAGAAAAGAAAGAAAGCAAGATACCTGAGAGAACAAGTGTATTGATTGTTGATGAAGACGAGTTTTGTAATTGAGTGGTAGCCGATGTGATCACAAGTTATATGAGCTTTCTAAACCTTTGGCCATCTATATATTTTATTCTCCTTAGATTATTATATTGAACACCCTCACCCGTTGCCCCCACCCTAGCTAGTGTAATTACTATTTTGTCCTTCAAATCATGTCATCATCCTTAATCTCGCTTTTAATATATATTTTATTTCTGTGTCTTGCTGTTTAATTGGTATCAGTATATATTTGTATGATCTTTGACAACTAGGAGTTTAAATATATTCAAATATATAAATCTTTTTAATTGATAAAAACAAACAATCATATTTTTTTTTCTTTCCGCGTGTTTGAGTATCTTCAAGGTAGGGTGTGCATGGGTAAGTTTGAGTCGGTTTTGGCATAAAACAATAATCATAACTATTATGGTGGTTATGGTTAATCGGTTTTATTAATGGTTATAGTTGGTCGGTTGTAAGTGGTTAACCGTGTATTTAGCCCAGGTAAAAATAGCTTAATTTTTTTAACATGTAATAAGTTGTTATTGCGTATTTGTATAGCCTAGGTAAAAATAGCTTAATTTTTTAACATGGAATAAATTGTTATTGCATATTTATATATATTAGTATATTGCATAGTATGAAAAATACATATAATCTATAATATTAATATCGATTCTTACCGAATATTCAAATAAAGTGATAAAATATATTCTATAAATTCAAATAAACAATTATATATTAAAAAATAGTGAAAAGTCTAAATCCTACAAAAGATTTATTACATGTCGGTTCGGTTGGGTTATGGTGGGCCGGGTATGGAAACATTGATAACCATAACTGGCCCACTACTTTCGGTTTTCAGAAAAACCATTAATCGACCCACCGGTTTTTTATTTGGTTTGGTTTTTCGGTTCGGTTTTGTCGGTTAATTCGGTTATGTTTCGGTTAATTCGGTTTTTTGCACACCCCTACTTTAAGGTATCCACTTTCAAACGTATTTAAATCCGTCACGTTAGCTGTGAAATCAGATTTACACTTATATTTTAAGCACGATTTTTTTTCTTCAAAACCTCTCATTCTCTCGCTGAATCTATCTACTATAATAAAAGAAACCAATGGAGGGACACATGTCATTCATTGGAGCCTTCTAATTTTTCTCTCCTACTTAATTATTGATAATTAATATTAATTAAAAGATAATTATAAATTAAATTTAATATAAATTTAAACAATTCGTATAAAAGATAATATAATATTTTGAAATATATATTAAATTTCAAAATTATTTATCCTGAAATTAAAAAAAGAGGTACGTTAAATATAAATTAATATAATGTAAATGATTTAATTATTTTATTCAACTAAAATAGTTAAGGGTAGAACTTATTTCAAAAATGTTTATAAATGGTAAACAAAAACATTAATCAATGTTTATTGATTCTATACTTTTATTTTCGTGTTCAAGTCTCAACTCAAATACGGTATTCACTATGTTTACGTGTAACGCCCTGCTTTTTCATACTTTCCATAATTAGAAAGCTCGCCTTGTAATGCTATTTTTGGAAATCTTGTATTATTGTAGTCGTCTTTTCGTTGTAAAATCCGAGACTTGGATCATAAATAAAATTCGTATTTCTTTAAATTCGCCATCTACATATTCATACATGTTCATACGTTGGAATTCATTGTACATCGAATCCTTATTTGTAATTCATACTTATACGATACTTATTCACGATGCATGTCCATGCTTGTCCTCAAATTGTTACCTAAAAACCCCTAATAATATGCTTATTTATACAACGGTTAATCATCTAATATGTGACATATACTTGTCACTTACAAACATGTTACATACTTGTACATTACACTTTTTACCTAGTTAAATCATGTTTTATTTCATATTTCACCTTGTTACAAGTTAGGGGAAACATTGTTGCATATTATTACACAACTTAATTAACAAAATTACTCATTATAATGTTTTAAAAGAATAAAAAAATAAAGAAATATGGCAGCCCCAATTCAGCAAAATTCAGCCCCATATAGTTGGGCTTTGTGGGCTAGTTTCAAGGTGTAACCCCTTCTAAACACTTCCAAAGCCCAACCCATTGAAACCCTAATCCTTCCCCCTATAAATACCACTTATAACCAGCCTCCCTACCACTTTTACAACACTAAAAACTCTCAAAACATCCTCCAAACCGTAGCTGAAAGCAAGGGATCGAGCAGATTGACACCCCTTCACGAAAATGAGCATAACTCACTCATTTCTTAACGAAATCACTTGATTCTTTTTCCTACTTACTTGGATAATCATGGGGTTCGATTCCTAGACTTCTCCTTAGAGAAATCAGACCTGGAAATGCCCCAAAATCGTCCATAAACTTTCTGTTTGTTTTTATGTTCATCAAAAACTTGTTTAAACCTATGTAACTTGTGTTCAACACATCTCATACCTATGTCCTAATGCTTACAACTTATCCCATGGTTGGTTAAGCTTAAAAACAAGGTTGAGACATTTAAAATCAGAGGATTAAACCTCATAAACTTGGTGTTTTGTTTAGGGTTTCAACCCACAAATCATGTCAAACATAGCCTTTGATACATGAGTGATTATAGAACGACTTGGGTTGTCCTACATACAATCCTCACATGATTTGATGATTTCTCTATAGTTAGGTTGTTTATGTTATTGTGCAAATCCTAGTTCGTGACCCTCCTTGGTTGTTGTTACACCAAGTGAAGTGGTGAACATTCAAGGGGTTCCTAAATGGAAGCATGTCCTTCCTACCCCATACATGACATCTATGATAATACGAGGTGCCTAAATGAAGATCCTAATCTTCTACCTCCTACTTGAATTATTGGATTAAATAATATGTAGTACCTAACCTAAGTATATATATACACTCATTCGAACCTTTGATGTTGAACTTGTGTTTATATGTTAAAGTAGTAGAACATCACCTAAGACCTAAACCTTGTTGTGATTCTTATGGGTGTTCAACTCATGAAAACATTATCATAACCCTTGTGGTTACAAAGTGTCATACAAGGGTTAAGTGTTGAAGATGATTATTTTCACATGCTATTCTCATATCTTACTTTTATGTTGTTTTAAATACCGAATCTCGACTCTAAGCATACTAGAACTTTAACCCTACACATTCAACTTTCTAACCCCATCAACTTCGTCACATTGGATAATCGGAAAGCATATGCAAATTTGTGAGTATACTCCCAACCCCCTTTTTTATGTTTACCACTTTTTGGGGTGTAACATGTTTTACTATTAAACTACACTTAAACTTATTCTTTATGCAATGCACAAAACAATCCTTATACATGAATACTATGTTATGATACTTGATGCTTACGTGGACCATACTTATGTGATATGTTTTAGTCATTAGCTCTCACGAGCCTCCCTTCGACATGTATAGCGCTATAGGAGTAACGCACCGCCCCCCTTAAACTTGGGTCATGTTGAATTAATTAAACTTACTTGCGTAAACAGAGGTTGGCTAGAAATATTGCATGCCACGATAGGTTGATCTCGTATAAACTAAGTTGCCATGTGGATTCGTTTTAAACTTTTATACTTATACTTATACTTATGCTTAAACTTGTATACTCGCCTTTGCTTTTGCATTGAACTTTATTTTAAACATGTTACAGGTTGAGGATGATGATGCTATGAAATGAAGTAGCGTTGATGCCTAGATACACATATAGACGTTTAGGTTTAATCGTTGTATCAATTTTGATTATGTTGTATTCTAATTCCTTTGAACTTGACGTTATTTGATTTCTTTGTAACGTTGACAAATGAATTATGAAATGAAATCGGTTTATTAAATATTGTCACAAATAGCGTTATGATGTCTCTAGCAATCTTCACACTTCGTCTCATCCCGATGTTTCCGCCATTGGTTGGGGTGTGACAGATTGGTATCAGAGCCATAACTATAGGGAATTAGGAAAAGTAGGAATGCTTTAACCTAGTCTATAGTTCTAGAGCTTTATTCGTATGTTTTACTTGAAATTACTAGCATGCTATCTTATTTGCTTTTATTTATTCTCTTTTGATCTTGTAAGCATATGTGTCACTTGTGGGTTAACACTTAACATGCTATACTTGATTTTATTATGTGTTAATACTTGTTTCTTCATTTTATCCTTTATGTGTGTTCTTGACATACTTTTTATGCGTTAATATTCGTTTCATCATTTCACTTTTATTGTGATGTTCTTGACATGTTATACTTGTTTGTTTAATCTTTAATATACACTTTTCCTCACGCGTTTTACTCGATTATTCTAAATCTGACAACACACATATTACACAAACGAGACGAGTTCACCAAAATAGGCGTGAAACCCATAATTTGGTGAACAACTCTCAATCCATCCACTTTCCTTTTCTTTTTACACGAAATTCACCATCAAGTTAGGAGTGAAATCCTCACCTTGATGGAGAAGTTCAAATTTCAAATTCTAGTGGACCCTCATCAAAGTGTTGAAATTAAATTTTGACCCGACGAGTACCAACCACACTTAGGATACGAAACCGTCAAGTTAGGGGTGAAACCCGCACCTTGGCGACTAGTTCCACTCCTTGAATTTTTTTCATAAATCCCGCCAAGTCTCGAAATTTCGATTGATTTGGGACAGTAGTAACCGGAAGGGTAAATACCGTTAACCGACTTGTCGGCGAGAGTATTTTACCTATTAGGCCAAAGCATGCTCCTCAAATTCAAAAGACTTTTCGACCACTTTGGTTAGTCAAAGTTCTGTTTGGAACACTCCAAACTTTGGTCAAACATGTGTTTCTATTATTTATTTATACGATGCAATCTTTCAAACTCGAGTTTACTTTCGATTTCTCTTTTCACACACACAACATATTGAACCTTTTCCATACATTTATACATATGCATGATTTCATATAATTTAAATTCGTTTTCCTTGTAACGACAAGTGGAGAAATATCATCGAGATGGGAGTGACTTCCTTACCTTGACGATTAGCTCCACTCCCTTTTCCTTAAAACGACCTCACCAACGAGTTAGGGGTGATTCCCTAACTTAGGTGACCGTTACCAAAACTTCTCTTTCGAAACATCTTATTATGCAAACTCGACCATACTTTATACCCAAATTGTTTATCATTATTCAAAATACCCACTCATACCAATTTCAAAATACATTGATTTGTCAAAACGTACTCAATTCATATACACGAGATTCTTAATCATGTCTTAAAACATTTTATTACGCAAACTTCAAAACCTTACGAAATGCTACCTATCAATTTAATCGGCCCAATGAAACTCTTGCCCATGAACTTCGTATTCGGCTTAATCACTAAAACTTGCTCACATTATATCGTCATACTAGAGACTTCCATTCTTAATTGAAACCAAACCAACCTTTCTCAATTACCTATAGGATCTTATAGATATTATGAGATCGTTTTACCAAAGAATATTTCCAACATCAACGAACCATTTGTCAAAACCCTTTAAAATGAACACTAAGACCTTTGATAAATCCCTTTTCCAAGGATCAACGTATTCACAAAAACTCCAAAATTTCTTGTTTTGATGAAACGAACTTACCTTTTTCTACATCTATTTTTCAAAACACGTGGGCAAGAAGACTCCATGGGGACCGACCATCTTCGGATTTCGTAAACTCTTTTAAAACAAAGGTAGCATTTCCATTCATTACAAAATACGATATGCATGACCAATAAGTACTTTATATCCTCTTACATATGCAAACTATATTCTACCTTTCAAACCAAGCTCAATCTAAATTTGATTCAATAAACTCAACGTTTCGTTTAAACAACTATACATGCATATCATCGTACACATTTTGGTCGATACCTTGCGATAACATCATTTATATCATTCGTATTTACGTACTCGACCTTTTGAATGTTTATTACACTTAGATCCGTGATGTCCCAACGAACACTATATACGCAATATTTATTTTTCATGCCTACACCTATGTTCATACGTTTTATGCTTGTACTCATACACATACTACTTATACATTTTACGCTTCTGCTTGTACACATACTACTTACACATTTTATGTTTATGCTCATACATACATGCGTATTCATACTTAAACTTATGCTCATACTTTCATCCTTACTCATGATTCATACATTCGTACCTATACGCGAGCGTAACCTGAGGGATTCGCTTGCGTGGGTCCCACACATACTTAAACATGGACTTGCTTATATACTATATTCTTGTACGTACACATTCTAAACTTTTTTATGTATACCCCGATGCATACACAACTAGTACAAGCTATGCGGATCATGCGGCGATCAAAATAATCACGGGTGCACACGGGATTATAGTGATAGGCGTATGAGAACCATAGAGTGTGCTACTGCGTATGGTAATACACGGAACGTAACATGATACCGAAGACGAAACGGACGTAACATGGTCAAAACATGGTGGATACGCCGCTGGTACTTCCTATATATAAGTGTTTTCACCATGTTACCAAAATTTCGTAAAACGTGCCATGGGAAATTCAGTGTTTTACAGACCTCTTGGACCTAATACAAGCTTTAAGAAACTCACAAACACATTATGTCCGATTATCCATGACGAGACTTCATACTTAACATGCTACTTTCATCTATCTAATGCCCATATCATTCGTATACTTGTGTTCATTTAGTGTCAATTGTTCGCCCCATGCTCCTATTTCCTTCCTTTCATACGAACCTCGTTCACAATCAAGCTCGTTTAAGCATTCAAATCCTAACTTATCTTATTACCCTTAGAACTTTCTAATTATTAGCCATTACAAATCGTTTTACCTATACATGTTTACCCCTTCTTATGCCTCAAACCCATTTCGGCTCGACAAATCATTTTACAAACTTATCTTTATCTTCCCAAAATCTCGTACTTTTCAAAACGTTTCAAAATCTCAAGTCTCGAACTGTTACCAAAACTCTTTAAATCTACCTCTTAAATAAATTTCGGGACGAAATTTCCTAAAGGAGGGGAGACTGTAACGCCCTGCTTTTTCATACTTTCCATAATTAGAAAGCTCGCCTTGTAATGCTATTTTTGGAAATCTTGTATTATTGTAGTCGTCTTTTCGTTGTAAAATCCGAGACTTGGATCATAAATAAAATTCGTATTTCTTTAAATTCGCCATCTACATATTCATACATGTTCATACGTTGGAATTCATTGTACATCGAATCCTTATTTGTAATTCATACTTATACGATACTTATTCACGATGCATGTCCATGCTTGTCCTCAAATTGTTACCTAAAAACCCCTAATAATATGCTTATTTATACAACGGTTAATCATCTAATATGTGACATATACTTGTCACTTACAAACATGTTACATACTTGTACATTACACTTTTTACCTAGTTAAATCATGTTTTATTTCATATTTCACCTTGTTACAAGTTAGGGGAAACATTTTTGCATATTATTACACAACTTAATTAACAAAATTACTCATTATAATGTTTTAAAAGAATAAAAAAATAAAGAAATATGGCAGCCCCAATTCAGCAAAATTCAGCCCCATATAGTTGGGCTTTGTGGGCTAGTTTCAAGGTGTAACCCCTTCTAAACACTTCCAAAGCCCAACCCATTGAAACCCTAATCCTCCCCCCTATAAATACCACTTATAACCAGCCTCCCTACCACTTTTGCAACACTAAAAACTCTCAAAACATCCTCCAAACCGTAGCTGAAAGCAAGGGTTCGAGCAGATTGACACCCCTTCACGAAAATGAGCATAACTCACTCATTTCTTAACGAAATCACTTGATTCTTTTTCCTACTTAATTGGATAATCATGAGGTTCGATTCTTAGACTTCTCCTTGGAGAAAATCAGACCTGGAAATGCCCCGAAATCGTCCATAAACTTTCTGTTTGTTTTTATGTTCATCAAAAACTTGTTTAAACCTATGTAACTTGTGTTCAACACATCTCATACCTATGTCCTAATGCTTACAACTTATCCCATGGTTGGTTAAGCTTAAAAACAAGGTTGAGACATTTAAAATCAGAGGATTAAACCTCATAAACTTGGTGTTTTGTTTAGGGTTTCAACCCACAAATCATGTCAAACATAGCCTTTGATACATGAGTGATTATGGAACGACTTGGGTTGTCCTACATACAATCCTCACATGATTTGATGATTTCTCTATAGTTAGGTTGTTTATGTTATTGTGCAAATCCTAGTTCGTGACCCTCCTTGGTTGTTGTTACACCAAGTGAAGTGGTGAACATTCAAGGGGTTCCTAAATGGAAGCATGTCCTTCCTACCCCATACATGACATCTATGATAATACGAGGTGCCTAAATGAAGATCCTAATCTTCTACCTCCTACTTGAATTATTGGACTAAATAATATGTAGTACCTAACCTAAGTATATATATACACTCATTCGAACCTTTGATGTTGAACTTGTGTTTATATGTTAAAGTAGTAGAACATCACCTAAGACCTAAACCTTGTTGTGATTCTTATGGGTGTTCAACTCATGAAAACATTATCATAACCCTTGTGGTTACCAAGTGTCATACAAGGGTTAAGTGTTGAAGATGATTATTTTCACATGCTATTCTCATATCTTACTTTTATGTTGTTTTAAATACCGAATCTCGACTCTAAGCATACTAGAACTTTAACCCTACACATTCAACTTTCTAACCCCATCAACTTCGTCACATTGGATAATCGGAAAGCATATGCAAATTTGTGAGTATACTCCCAACCCCCTTTTTTATGTTTACCACTTTTTGGGGTGTAACATGTTTTACTATTAAACTACACTTAAACTTATTCTTTATGCAATGCACAAAACAATCCTTATACATGAATACTATGTTATGATACTTGATGCTTACGTGGACCATACTTATGTGATATGTTTTAGTCATTAGCTCTCACGAGCCTCCCTTCGACATGTATAGCGCTATAGGAGTAACGCACCGCCCCCCTTAAACTTGGGTCATGTTGAATTAATTAAACTTACTTGCGTAAACAGAGGTTGGCTAGAAATATTGCATGCCACGATAGGTTGATCTCGTATAAACTAAGTTGCCATGTGGATTCGTTTTAAACTTTTATACTTATACTTATACTTATGCTTAAACTTGTATACTCGCATTTGCTTTTGCATTGAACTTTATTTTAAACATGTTACAGGTTGAGGATGATGATGCTATGAAATGAAGTAGCGTTGATGCCTAGATACACATATAGATGTTTAGGTTTAATCGTTGTATCAATTTTGATTATGTTGTATTCTAATTCCTTTGAACTTGACGTTATTTGATTTCTTTGTAACGTTGACAAATGAATTATGAAATGAAATCGGTTTATTAAATATTGTCACAAATAGCGTTGTGATGTCTCTAGCAATCTTCACACTTCGTCTCATCCCGATGTTTCCGCCATTGGTTGGGGCGTGACAGATTGGTATCAGAGCCATAACTATAGGGAATTAGGAAAAGTAGGAATGCTTTAACCTAGTCTATAGTTCTAGAGCTTTATTCGTATGTTTTACTTGAAATTACTAGCATGCTATCTTATTTGCTTTTATTTATTCTCTTTTGATCTTGTAAGCATATGTGTCACTTGTGGGTTAACACTTAACATGCTATACTTGATTTTATTATGTGTTAATACTTGTTTCTTCATTTTATCCTTTATGTGTGTTCTTGACATACTTTTTATGCGTTAATATTCGTTTCATCATTTCACTTTTATTGTGATGTTCTTGACATGTTATACTTGTTTGTTTAATCTTTAATATACACTTTTCCTCACGCGTTTTACTCGATTATTCTAAATCCGACAACACACATATTACACAAACGAGACGAGTTCACCAAAATAGGCGTGAAACCCATAATTTGGTGAACAACTCTCAATCCATCCACTTTCCTTTTCTTTTTACACGAAATTCACCATCAAGTTAGGAGTGAAATCCTCACCTTGATGGAGAAGTTCAAATTTCAAATTCTAGTGGACCCTCATCAAAGTGTTGAAATTAAATTTTGACCCGACGAGTACCAACCACACTTAGGATACGAAACCGTCAAGTTAGGGGTGAAACCCGCACCTTGGTGACTAGTTCCACTCCTTGAATTTTTTTCATAAATCCCGCCAAGTCTCGAAATTTCGATTGATTTGGGACATGTAGTAACCGGAAGGGTAAATACCGTTAACCGACTTGTCGGCGAGAGTATTTTACCTATTAGGCCAAAGCATGCTCCTCAAATTCAAAAGACTTTTCGACCACTTTGGTTAGTCAAAGTTCCGTTTGGAACACTCCAAACTTTGGTCAAACATGTGTTTCTATTATTTATTTATACGATGCAATCTTTCAAACTCGAGTTTACTTTCGATTTCTCTTTTCACACACACAACATATTGAACCTTTTCCATACATGTATACATATGCATGATTTCATATAATTTAAATTCGTTTTCCTTGTAACGACAAGTGGAGAAATATCATCGAGATGGGAGTGACTTCCTTACCTTGAGGATTAGCTCCACTCCCTTTTCCTTAAAACGACCTCACCAACGAGTTAGGGGTGATTCCCTAACTTAGGTGACCGTTACCAAAACTTCTCTTTCGAAACATCTTATTATGCAAACTCGATCATACTTTATACCCAAATTGTTTATCATTATTCAAAATACCCACTCATACCAATTTCAAAATACATTGATTTGTCAAAACGTACTCAATTCATATACACGAGATTCTTAATCACGTCTTAAAACATTTTATTACGCAAACTTCAAAACCTTACGAAATGCTACCTATCAATTTAATCGGCCCAATGAAACTCTTGCCCATGAACTTCGTATTCGACTTAATCACTAAAACTTGCTCACATTATATCGTCATACTAGAGACTTCCATTCTTAATTGAAACCAAACCAACCTTTCTCAATTACCTATAGGATCTTATAGATATTATGAGATCGTTTTACCAAAGAATATTTCCAACATCAACTAACCATTTGTCAAAACCCTTTAAAATGAACACTAAAACCTTTGATAAATCCCTTTTCCAAGAATCAACGTATTCACAAAAACTCCAAAATTTCTTGTTTTGATGAAACGAACTTACCTTTTTCTATAAACGAGGTTTTTATTATTTAATATATAAAATTACATTTATTCAACCCATGTAATAAACGAGGTTCTAAAAGATATATTGTTTTATTATTTGGTATATAAAATTACATTTATTCAACCCGTGTAATAACGAGGTTTTTAAAGATATTTTTTATTTATTTTTTAGTATATAAAATTACATTTATTCTGTCAAAACTAATATGGTTATTTTTCCCATCTTCCAACTTTACGCTCATATTTTATAATATTTTATTTATTTCAAATTTAATTTGTCATATATTTCAAATTTCTCTAACTTAATCTCATACCGTTTAAAACTACACTTAACAATTTCTGATTACTTATATCAAATAATGTTTTTCTTATTCACAATATATGTTGCTTGTGGTTAGCAAACACTCATGGTACGTTGTTAACTGTATTTAAAAACAAAAATAATTGATAACCACAACTTGGTTTTTTTTTTTTTTTTTTTTTTTTTGAAAAGTAACCACAACTTGGTTTGTAAATGCAATCGTAAAGGCTTATTTGACTTGTTTCCCATAAGTTAATGCAAGTTGGTATTTAATCATTTTTTAAGAGCTAGCTAATATTAGAAATTTCTTAATATTTACAGTAACATTAAATTAAAAATATATATATATATACAAGTTATATAGAATGACACTCTAAACGTAACTATAACTCTATTATATCAACTAAACTAGGTTAGAACCTCGTGTATTACACGAGTTGAATAAATACAATTTTATATATTAAATAATAAAAAGTTATATCTTTATAAACTCTGTATATTGTACGGGTTAAATAAATGTAATTTTATATATCAAATAATAATAAAAGTTATATCTTTAAAAACCATGTGTATTACACAGATTAAATAAATGAATTTTGTATACTAAATACCTAAAACGTCGTATCTTTAAAAAACCCGTGTATAATCGGGTTGAATAAATCTACCAAATAATAAAAAATTTACATCCTTAAAACCCCGTATATTACACGTGTTGAATAGATCTAAAAAAGAGTTATATCTTTAAAAACCATGTGTATTACACAGACTAAATAAATGTAATTTTGTATATTAAATACTAAAAACGCCGCATCTTTAAAAAAAACCCGTGTATAGTCGGGTTGAAAAATCTACCAAATAATTAAAAAAATTATATCCTAAATAAATTTCATTTTATATATTAAATACTAAAAACGTCGTACCTTTAAGAAACCCGTGTATAGTCGGGTTGAAAAATCTACTAAATAAAAAAAATTATATCCTTAAAACCCCGCGTTTTACACGAGTGGAATAAATATAGTTTTGTATACCAAATAATAAAAAATTATATTTTTAATAAATCAGGATAACATTTAATATTAATTTATTATTTATATATTTAGTATAAGATAAGTAGATAAGAGTATTTGTCTTAAAAAAAATTAAATTAACAATTTAGATTTGAGGATAATATTTTATTAAAATATGATAAAATTTAATATTAATTTATTATATATTTAGTTAATTAATATAAGATAAATATAGATTTGATCATACCTTCAATGAATGACACGTGTCCAAAAGTTGGTTTCTTTTATTATAGTAGTTAGATTAGATTAGATTAGGTTAGGTTAACAAAGAGTTGGGAATTTATTAACGTAGGAGTACTTCAAAAATAATTAAATAAATTTATGAAATAGTTTAATTTAAAACCTTTTTAAGCTATTTTTTTATCCTTGTTTTTTTTTTGGCTTGGATTATCCGGACACCCTCTGCGCCCATTTTCACACTTTTGTGTGTCATAGACGCCTTGTATAGGGCTATACGAGGCGTCTAAGCACTGAATTCAAGGGGGTCTCAGAGGGTGTCAGGCACAAAGTTTAAGAAACCCTATACGAAGAGTACAACCCTATACGAGGCGTCTAGGGCTTGGTTTTTTTTTTTTTTTTGTTGAAATAAGGGGTGTTTTGGTGGGTTTTGGTGGCCTTGGTATGGTTTTTTTTGATAGTTTTTGAAGATGTGTTTTTTAGCGAAATTTTTTTTGGTTTTAAAAAAAGTTTTTTTTTTGTTTTTTACACTATAAAAAAGTTTTTGTTTTTTAAAAATCAACTATTTTAAAAATCAACTATCTTAAAAATCGGCTCTTTAAATATATTATATCGATTAAATATTATAATGTTTTTAACATTTTACTTTTTTAAATATTATTCTTCCGATTAAAATTTTATCTCGTTCAAATATTGTTTCCGTATTATATTGAGGGGATATATTGTTTCCGTATTATATTCAAAACATATATTGTTTCCGTATTATATCAATTTAAGACAACAATCATTAAGTAACCAAATAACTGAAAACAAACATAAATATGACATATATAAGATAAGTTTGTACATCCATAACAAAAATATATAAGATAAGTTTGTACATCCATAACAAAAATAAAAACAACACCAGGTCTATGCATCCAAATCCAAATCCAAATCTGAATCTGGATCTGGCTGCTGCTGCTAATGTGGTGCTCGAGCTGGTGGAAGCAGTATCGGGGCTAATGCCTCTCTCTCTCGTCTATCCTGCTCGGCCCGTACCAGCCAACCTACCAAATCGTTGAGCCTGTCAAGCTCGGCTCGTACATCCGGATGTAGCGCAGCTCCTGGGGCATGACCTGGAATAACGTGACGTGGAAACTGAGGCGCCCCGGGAGGTGGCGGTGGCTGTGGCACCGCTGCACCGTCTAAATCCACCGGAGGGTCCTCCACGGGCACTGCATCAGCAGGATCTGCCGGAGGATAGACGAGCTCGAACTGCTCTGGTAGGGGCTCCTCTCTCCATATGCTCCCGTTGCGGTTTTTAAACCGCGGTCCAATGGGGAACCTCTTGATCAGTGTCATCCCCCACAGCGATGGAAAACCCATCCGCGTCGGCATGACTGGCGGCGTCCGTAGATGTGGGTCCTCCTCCGGTACGATGCCCAATGAACGGGCAATGACGGTCACGTACACACCGCCATACAAAAATTCGCGCTCCTGCCGGTGATGGGCGGAGGCGTAGTACTAGGCTAGACCGTGTGTCACACCCCAACTGATGGCGGAATCATCGGGGCGCGGCACTGAGCGAAACAGATTGTCCAGAAGTTTCCATAACAATTATCATTACTATTCAATTTAAAGTAACATGTCCCATAACATGTCTCAAACAGTAAACAAATTATTACAGACAAAATCTAGGCAAATAATTCTGTTCCGACAACTCAGATTTAAATATAGCAATTGTTTATATGCTTCTAGAGACCCTTGATTCAATTACTACAGACAACTATTTGTTGGACTCTAGAGATTTATTCTAGCCTCGCTTTCCTAGCAGATAAGCATCCTAATTACCTGTCACATACGTTAAAATAAAAGTCAATACACATAGTGTAAAGGCGAGTATACAAGTTTGATAATAGCATATAGAGTTCAAAATAGTTTACGCATAACCAGCACGTACACAGCTGAAAACGAAGCATGTTAATTATCGATAGGGATCTATCGATACCAATGACTGCGGGTTGACTGCCCGAGGAAGTTCGTAATACATGATCACCACTGTAATCCATGCAAATAATTGTCCTTAACAACCCCCGCATGAGCGGGTGCTGAGTCCAAACTATAGTACTATCGTCGTTAAGGCAGGTAGACAGCATTCCATGTGTAAACATAACAAACAATCATTCATTAAGTCACGTATAACATACGGTAACGGTTAGTGTTTAAAAGTATTGCGTAGTGTGTTCGATGTGATTTCGTACATGTAACGTATGTAACACCCAAAAGTGCATAAAGCAAAAAGGGATCAAGTATACTCACAGCGGTTGATGGATTGAAGGGAGCGCTTGAGAGTAAGGTTAGCCAGAACAGTTCGATAGTATAACGATAAGCAATGCGTAAAACGGAAACAAGTGTTGATGGATCGGACAGCTGGTCGATCGGACGGTTGTCCGGTCGGACGGGAGTCCGATCGGATGGCTGTTCGAGTGGATTGTTTCTTCCTTTGAGTAAGATGTGTTTGCGTATGATGGTTGACTTTTGAAGTTTTCGTTGTAGTATTTGAAAACCTTGAAGTATCTTTGCCTTTCAGGTCGGTCGATCGGACGATCGTTCGATCGGTCGGCAACCCGATCGGCTGGTACTTCAGTGAAGAACATGTCCTCAGCAAGAGGTCACTCGATCGGACAGTAGTTCGATAGGGTGGCATTTCCGTGCATCGAACATGTTGAAAAATCGATTAAGTATTTAAAGTCAAGTATCTCATGATCCGAAGAGTAATCCGATCGGATGGCAGTCCGATCGGACATCAGTTCGTTCAATACTCACTTCAATTAGGTTGATTAAGTATGGGACCCAAGTGCTAGCCGATCGGCTGGCCAGTCGTTCGGCCGTCTGTCCATTCAGCTGGCTGTCCGTTCGGACAACAGTCCGATCGGACAGTGCCTTGTCATGGTCGGCCCGTTCGTCTAACACTTGGTTGTTTTGATTGTTTGTCGTTTTATCGAGGTATTTTGATAACGAGTCAAGCAACAGAAGTCGCATCATTACTTGGTCCTCCTGTTCGGACAGGAATCACCCAAATCTGTCTAGCGAACGTTTCGGAACGGTGTTTCATGTTTAACCCGAAATCGGTGAACCTCGTGGATAGAATCCGGATCTTAGGCCACGCAACCACCAGAATGATTAGCAAGTTGGCACAAGCTCCGTTTCTACCGATTTTGAAGGCATTGAGTGTAAAAGAGTTGAAAGAAGGTCGGAAATCCATCTTTCAATCTCTTTCACCGTGAATATGTTTAGATCTGTGAAAGATCTTTGTTTGTTTATGTGGAAATCGGTTAGATCCAAGTTATTCTTGGTGGATTGAGGCCAAAACATGAAGTTCTTCAAGAACACCATGATGACATCATCCTAGAACACTTGAATCTTGATGATTTCACGGTTATAAGTTAAGATTTAAAAGATAGAAAGGTGTAGGAGTGCGTGTAGATCAAGAAAGTACAAGATTTAGGACGGGATCTTACCGGAATCACGAGAAATCTAAGAAAAGGTGGAAAGCACGAACTGGTCGGTCAGAGGGTTTCCAAAAGTGGAAAAGATGACAATGACAGGGGTATTTATAGGCTTCCAAATGAGGAAAGTGTTGGCTGATCGGCCAGGCAGCTCGATCGGACAGCCTGTCCGATCGGACAGCAGTCCGATCGGCTGGCTGTTCGATCGGCTGGTAGCCTGATCGATCAGCTGCCTGATTCGAGTGTTCGGTGCGATGATTTTTGATATTACGATTTCGATTGCCATTGATGCGAATGCGATAGAGTTTCCTATTCAAATTACTTTTAATCCCAACTACTCGTATCGAGGACTATCCTTTCTCCACTAATGATCATGATTCGATTTCGGTTGAGTTCGATTGCGATTGAGTTTCGATTGCGATTGAGTTTAGATTGCGATTCAATTGATTACCACATATAACCTAAATAAACACGCACAAGTAACACATAAGGCACACACACACGTATAACAGTAACCCAAAATGCATATATTCGAGTTTGCGAGCGCGATGATGATTAGATTAGTTCGATTTTCGTTTAATTAACTTTATCGCATTGTTACTTCCTATTATTCACAGTCGTAAAGCGGTTCGTATTGAGAAATATACTTCGATTACTTCGATTGTAATTAATTACTCAACATAATACAACTAACGTAAAAACATAAAATAGACTAACTACAGTGAAAGAAGTCAAAACAGGGATTGAGCAAGGAGAGACAGATTGCTATTAGCGATCTTTTCCTCCTTTGACTTCAATCTTGACTTTGACTTTGACTTTCGAAACACTTTGACATGCGATCCAATGTGCATCCTCCTTAGCTTCTGGCAATGACGGGCGGCATGGGTGTCGTCGGGAAACTCTAGATACGGGTGACTCTATAATAATAATAAATAACTAGAATTACGACCCGCCGCAATGCGGCGGGGATTCTTTAGTTATAACTAAGTCGATTTAGGACCCCCACGTTATGTTGAACCTGTCAAACGGGAAAAAATAGACGATGTAAAAACGTTCACCCAAACACGCATGTTGCGTCGTGTTAATTCGCAAAATTTAGAACGAAACGTAAAAACGTTAAACCAAAGAGGCACGTTGCGATGTGTTAAGTCACAAAATTTAGAACGAAGCATAAAGCGAAAAATTTGCGGAAACTGAAAACTATAAAGGACTAAAGTTGTAAGCAAAAAAGTTGTGAGGATAAATTGCAAAAGAGATAAAAAGTTTTGGGTTAAAAGTAAAAAAACAAATAGTTTCGTGTTAAAAGTAATTTATGAAATACTTTTGAGTGAAAAGTAAAAAAAATCAATTTTTTTTTAAAAACCCTCAAAGCTAAGGTTACAACAACCATATGCATAACCATTTTTTTTCTTTGAAAAAACACCCCCGCGTTGCGACGGGGGGGCATAAAACCATGTCAAATAGCATCAATGTCATACCATCGCCAGCGACCACCAACACTGAATTTGCGGCGAAAAAATGAGACTCAAACGTAAAACATAGAAAATAATAACTAAGTCGATTTAGGACCCGCACGTCATGACGAACTTGTCAAACAGGAAAAAATAGACGACGTAAAAACGTTGAACTACACATGTACATTGCATCTCATTAACTTGCAAAACTTATGACAAAGTGTAAAACAGAACGTAAAAATGTTGAACCACACACGCACGTTGCGGCGTGTTAACTTGCAAAATTTAGAACGAAGCGTAAAACGAAAAATTTGCAGAATATGAAAAGTACAGGAGACCAAAGTTGAAAGTAAAAAGTTATTAGGTTAAACTGAAAAGATAAAAAGTTTAGAGCTAAAAGTTGTAACCCAAATAGTTTTGGGTTAAAAATAACACATCAAATGCTTTTGGACCAAAAGTATAAAATCAACTTTTTTTTTTGAAAAACTCCCCAAACATAGTTTACAACTCCTAATGCACACAAAAGTTGATAATTTATATAGTGTATAATAATAATAATAATAAAAATAATAATAATAATAAATAATAATAAGAATAAGAATAATAATAATAAATAATAATAATAATAACAATAATAATAATAATAATAATAGTAATAATAACAATAATAATAATAATAAATAATAATAATAATAATAATAAGAAAAATATTAATAATAACAATAATAATAATAATAATAAAAACAATAATAATAACATTAATAACAATTATTATTAACAAAAAAAAACAGTGCCTCGTATCTGCCATGTATTGGTCGTATAGACCTATACGCGTCGTCTAGCGTTTCAAATTACCTTTGTGCCCCTGTTTAAGGCCTATATTGGGGTCTTTCCAGGGGTATATTGGTAATTAAATAAAAGATTTTCAAAATTCAAATTTTAAAAAAAGAAATGTTGCCGCCCATATAGACGACCCGTCCAGGTCTATACGAGGCATCCTTTTTTGAAAAATTCAAATTTTGAAATTCAAATATTCAAAATTCAAATTTTCAAAATCCCGCTCAGACAGACGTCCCATCCAGTTCTATACAAGGCGTCTGGTTTTGTTAAAATGACCTTTTAGCCCCTGATTTAAGCCTAGAATGGGGGCATATCAGGGGCATAATGGTCTTTGACCAATCGTATATGACGCGTCTAGATCTATACGAGGCGTATGTTTGTAATTTTTTTATAAAAATGTCATTAAACTATTTTAATCAAGTCTAATTATAAAAAAAAATATATATAAATTTTTATGAAAATGTTATTAAACTGTTTTAATCAATTCTAATTATAAAAAAAATGATAGAAATTATAAAAAAATTATAAAAATTGTAGGAATTAATACAAAAAAAATACTATTAATTACAAAAATACTATTAATTACAAAGATCATTCTTCCGTATCACTATCGATGTAATTAAGACTGGGGTTTGATCTTGGCGGAGGATTCATTATCGACGTATACCATTCTAGACGTGCCAAGTACATATCTTCCCATTGTTCCGTATGGGGTCTTCGGTGGTTCAACCATAGCCCGTGTGCTGGTGGCATTGGATAATCCCCTTCCAGCTTAACATGTATGAAGTGGTTATCGTTAACATGTGTAAGCGTTATGAATAATGGTTTTTGATTAGCCGGGGGACTTAGTATCGGGAAGAAAGTGGAACTCGCACCCATGGTTGTCGTTAACAGGTGCACCCCGATACTGTACGTTTGTGCAATAAGAAGTCCTGCTAAGGGGAAGTCCATCCAGTGATCCTCCCCACAACCGGACACTGAATTCCAAATTAGGCTCTGACGATGTGTGTAAAAATAACCTTCATCCCATGCTTCAAAATATTGGGAACCAGATCGATTCGTTCTGATCCATTTCTTGGACAAGGTCCCTTCGAATGAGCCCCCATGAACTCTGCTTTTTTAAGTACGGACTGTCTGGGATGGGAGGTACCTCACCACCATATCCACCATAACCACCATATCCACCATATCCTCCAACGTCCGGATTGTTTTGATGAACGTAAGGAGTGCCCGGGGAAATGAATTGCTGATGACCACCGTCTCCTCCGTATCCACCGTATCCATCATATCCACCGTCTCCTCCGTATCCACCGTCTCTTCCGTATCCACGGTCTCCTTCGTATCCACGGTCTCCTCCGTATCCACGGTCTCCTCCGTATCCACGGTCTCCTCCGTATCCATCGTCTCCTTCGTATCCACCGTTTCCTCCGTATCCACCGTATCCACCGTCTCCTCCGTAAGAATATTCACACCCGTATCTATAATCCGGATACCCTTGTTGCGTCGGATAACTTGGTTGACCAGCATGGTATGAGTCATCTACAGGGGCTGTTTCATCAATAGGGGGATGCTTGTTCAAATCTAGAAACGGTCTGTTTTGTTTTCCTTGTATACTAGACACAACCTCCTCTTACTCATTAGAATCGGGAACGCCAGACTCCTCCAAAATAAACAATCGTATCATCATTAGTAAATAATAAACTAAAACAACAACTAATTAAACCATTTAAGCTAATAACTGTTACCGGAATGCTTTCGGGCACCCAGTTGTCGCTAGAATACTGCCCAAAGACATAGTTGTCGTCCCAGTATGATGACATTTCAACACTTCGGGATGATAAGAACAGAAATGCAAACAACAAGAGTTTCTTTCGAAGAAATACAAGAAGAAACAGAATGAAAGAAATGTTGAATGCTCGGGTGGACCAAGAATGCACTGTATGTTGCACTTTATGTGAGATATAGACGCCTCGTATAGCTCTAGACAACCCGTATAGCTTTAAGTCACATGTCAGACACATAGTCAAATCAGTCTCTAAGACGCCTCGTATAGGCCTATACGAGGCGTCTTAGAACCAGTGGCGAAGCTTGACCATGAAAACGGGGGGGTCGAAAACGTATATACCCAAAAATTTCTATAGAACCGGGGGGTCGTAAACGTATATATCCAAAAATTTCTATACGAAAACTACATATATAACACTACTGAGCGAAAAGTTCGGGGGGGTCGGGCGACCCTCCCAGCCCCTCTTAAGCTACGCCCTTGCTTAGAACCCTCGTATCGGTCCCTCGTACAGGCCTAGACTCCCCGTCTGATGTAACTGATGTGACGTTGTACGAGGTGCAGAAGCTGGTCGGGAAAAGCAACCCTATACGCCTCGTATAGCCCTATACGAGGCGTCTACAAGGGTGTGGAAATAGACATTAAGGTGTGTAAATATGTAGAATTTTTTTTAATCATAATCCATAGTGTTAATTTAAACACCGACTCTAAATAGTAATTTTAATATAAATTATAAATAATATTGCTGATGTGCATTAATAAATATCTCCAATGCTCATGTTTACATATGTAGATGTGTATTTACTCAAACCTCACAAATATCTACATAACCAATTGTTTTCATTAATGTTGCAATCATAGTCACATCAACGTAAAAGACAAAGAAAATTAGTAGAAGGAATATGACACGGAACTTAAAATTGGTAAATTACATAGAAATATCACCTTTTATTATAGATTAATTCAACTAATAAGACATCAAGCTTTTAATTAATAAATTTTGGGTAAAGTATGATTGTTTAGCATTATATGCATGAAATAATGGACTGATGGGATGATGTAACTTTTGTAGTACGTAGGAACAAAGTTATACAGAATTTGAAATAGGAGTAACAAACAAGACCAATATTGAGCATAAGATGTAACCAGACAGTTTTTCAAACCTGAACCTATACTACTATAGAAACATGCTCAGAATGTTATAACGATAACCAAATGGTTATTCTAAGTTACAAAAATGAACGCTCATCTCAGTTAGAAACTTAGTGAACACGTTATCTACCAAGACGCTTTAACGATAATATCACGCAATAATATTGGCTCACATATATAAGCACTCTTCGTATTTACATATTGTTAACTAGCTATTGTATTTCAAAATCAACTTCAGTGGATGTCATGATACATAGAGTTGTGTTAAAACATACACTCCTAGAAACACACAACTTTTTGCCATGCGAAAAAGGGTCCAAAATCCCTCTCTTAAAGCTTTTTTTTATTAGATAAAAGATTGTTGTCCGAAAAAGACATGAATGCACGAAGAAACTTAAAACAAATATAGAGAAGAGAATTTGTTTTTTATATGTTTTCTCAACATGTGTAACTAATGATGTCTGCCGGTAACTAACTAACATAAAGAAAACAAACATACACAACTAACTTAACTAAATAAGCAACAACACAAAAGTTGATTTTGACCATCAGTACTAACATTCCCCATAGGTTGATTGGTGGTCCGATGTGCATATTGGATCTACGATGGCTAAATCGAGTTGAAGACAACCACTTGGTGAGTAATTTGGTAAAGTTAATTTGTGGTAAGAGTATGCTTCTTCCTGGAAATCCAACTAAAGAGGTGGAGCCAAGAAAAACATAGTAGCTCTAAATCGAACAACGATCATTAGGGATCACACCCAATTAGAATCTACATATCAAGAGAGATGGTCAACCCATGAGCGACGATACCTTTAAGATACATAAGGAAATGTTTGACCGCTATCACGTGCCGATCATTTGTTTTCCATAAAACAAACAAACCTTGGTGACATTATAGGCAATCTCGGGCCTCCTTATTACCAAATGCCACAATGTGACAGTGCTCATCTGATAAATCGATGATCATCCATATGTTCTCAGAATTTGAGAAAGGTGTAGACCTTGTGATACCGGTGAGAGGTTCGCAATGGATTAAGCCAATGCACTAGAGTATCTTTAACATATAACACTCCTCAAATAAGTGTAAACTATTATGAGAAAATGTAGTCTTTATCCCAAGAAAATAACTCAATTTGCCAAGTTTTTAAGGAAACTTTAAGAATAGACTTTTAGATCACCTCTAAGAAAAAATATACCAATACAAGAGCTCCATGTGATAACAATATCATCAATGTACACAAGCATATAGCGCGTAACAAAAGCTCGACAATAAACATAAAGTGAAGTGTCAGAGATGAAAATCCCCTGGACTCCCTAGATCGATGACAAACACAACGAACATCACTCTTGATCGAGAAAAAAGCATAAAAAACATGAGAAGTAGTAGAAGTAATAGGAAACTCTTTCATGTTATTCATCACGGATTACAACCGAAAAAGTACACATCCTATCATAAAGACAAACTGTCCACAAAGGCCTCAAATCCACACTTTCCCTCTCTAACGCACACACTCTCTCTCTAGATTTCACTCTTTTACAATGCTTAATAACAAATGAATACAACACATGTATTTATACTAAACTCTAAATCCTAAATCCTCATTTGATCAACAAGAAAGTATTCCAAATTAACTTAGTTAATCCTGAATCTTTGGTCAACAACTTTGGAACCTATTCCAAACTTTCTAAATTCTTACTGACCAAAAGTTTGGAAATGTGGAAAATAGTGTCTCCAACATTCAAATATTTAACGTTACTATTATGGTACGGTCCAAATAGTTATACTTTGGAGGACACACATGAATAATATATTTAATAGTTGAATATATTTTTAACACAATACGCGGTATACTATTACGGATATTAATTATTTGGAATAATTAATATATTGTTAAGAGTTAAACAAAATAGAGAGGTTTTATCATTGGATAATAAATAAGGTTTTGATTTCATTAGTAATTAAGAGTTAATTACATGGTTTTAATTTGGAGGGGAAGTTAAGACATTGGAGTTTGGTTTGTTATTATATCTGATATAAATACATGCTTAAATTTAAACACAAATAGCAAAAAATAACAATAACACCCAACCCTACCCCCCCCCCTTCTCGACAACCGGCCGGCCAAAGCCGTCGCTCGCCACCTTTGTGAACCACCTCCTCGATTCGCGTGTTTGATTGGATCAAGCTACTGTGTAGGATCTCAAGTGTTGGATCTATTTCGTATTTGGTTTACTTGCAGAACCGTCTGCCAATCCATCGTGTGATCTCTTGGTTTTTCGCTGAGGTATATTTACTAAACACCCTAAGGTTGGTTATAATTTTTAATCGAATTGCATATAGATCATTGGCAGGAATCAAACCTGTAACACCCCGAAAACGGGTTTGGTAATCAAACCACGTTAATACTCAAAGACGGGTAAAGTACCTTTAGTTGTAAAATTAACCCGAAAAATATTAGGAGTTATTTAACTAAACCTAATATTAAATAAAAGTTAAACGAAAGCTTTTGAGGAAATAAAGTTTATAAAAGGTCCGAGTTAACGGGACTTAAAATAAACTGAGTTGTAAATTCCCCGAACTCACTAAATTAACTAGGAATGTTTAACCTAGTTAATAAGCGAAAATATTGTTAGAAATTAAGTGGGTTGTGGCCTACTTAATAAACCAACCAAACAAAAGGGGGCTAAACTTGGATAAACTTGAAAGTTTAAGTTACAAAAATAAGATAAACACAAAACACACACATGGTGTGTGTGTGTTCTATATCGACCAAGAGAGCTCCCCAGGAGCCAAAACCCTAGTTTCAACATTTTCATCAAATTGAAGGCTCAAACTAAGTCCAAATTCACAATTGAACGTGAATTAATGATCACCCAAGCTAGGGGATCATGAGGTATGCCAAATTTTGATGATTTGAGAAGTTGTGAAATTTGAATAATCATCATAATCGCGACTTATGAATGAATTATTGAAGCTATAATTGAATTATTGATGTATACTTGCTTAGGAACAAAACCCTAAGTGAAAATTATACATATGATGTTATGAATTGAATGATTTAATGAGTTACCACACTAGGATAAGTGGGTATTAATCATAAGATGAATTTGATGATATAATTATGATTAGAATCATCATACATGATAGTAATCAGGAAATACTTGGGCAAATTGTGTGTTTGAGTATATTATCATACTTACTATGATATGAGTTTAGTATGATATGATAAAAATTGATGATATGTTTATGTTAAATAATGTTTAATATCATCATGTATTAATTCGGTAACTTATGGTTACAAGAACTTGTTAAATAAGTGATTTAAAACGGTATCATAATAAGGATGCATACCGTATAGTCGCAAAGAAATAAAACGAGTAGTTAAGCTACATCGTGTAATTACTTTTGTCAATAGGCAGTTTGACTTTTTAAAGTCAAAATGACCAATGATATGATCGAATGATAAATTCGACATGAGAAGCGTAGGATGGAATAGTTGTAAATGATTATGACTAATCTAACCATTTTACAAATTTCAACGATAGTTTGATGCTTAACAAGCTAGGTGGAAGCTTGGGAAGGAAGCAGGTCAAACGAATCAAGAATGAAGGAAAAGCGTAATCTGGATGCTAGGTAAGTACAGCTTACACTCTTTGTATTAAATACCTATTGGTTTTATAGGTTATGAATTATATAAAGTCTTGTTTGAATTATGATGTTCCGACATGACATGTGCGGTTCGGAACAAAAGACAATAATGATAAACCATGTTTTATGGTTAAAAAGAACTCATATGATTATTTAGTCATGCAATAACTAATAGATAGCGAGTTTTGAATGATTATCCTATAAGGTAAATCAATACAAATAATAATGGTAAAACGGTAATTCGATCACTCGTCGATGATAACCGTTAGTTTTGTAAGACACTTTATGGCGTAAACCATAAAGGGGTCAAAAGAATTAAGAAATGGTTTATAAGTAAAATGACCGTACGATGTAAACCAGAACGAGTCATGTAGATGAGATGGTAATAAATACCATCTTGCAAAGATAAACGGTCACTTAGACCAAACGGGTCAAAAGGTGAAGATATCACCTTTTGACAATATCGACTAATGATTATTGTCGAGTTGTATGATTACAGGATTAAATATCGAATGGATATTTGCATCGCTATTACTTAGCGGTTATTAAGGCAAGGTATTAAAACGGGTCAATATATTGATCCGAGTCAGGTATGTAAATTGGTTCAACTCATCATTTAGAACTTGAGGTTCTATAAGAGTTAGACAAGGTCAAAAATGGACATTTGGTTATCTTTTTAGGTAAACCAAATGATATAAATTATAATCATTGTGTTTTGAAACCATAATGATTATTTAAATAAGACATAGTTTAAAAAGTGAGATTTTGGTCAAATATGCCTTTAAAAGTCCTTCGTCGTAAATGAAAGGTTAAAATTTGACCAAAACGCCCTATTTTGATAAACTGGACAAACGACACTTACGGGTTGTTTAGAAATAAGTAATTGGATAAATTAAACCCTTCGGATGTGTATAAAAGGTTAGATATGAAACCTTGGGTCAAATGACTCTAAAAGAGTCTTTGCCATAGAATGAGAGGGGTAAAATTCGGAATAAATAGATTACCACATTAAATCCACCACAAATATAGTTGTGATGGAAGATCATTTGATAAGAAGTGGAAATATGATACTAGAAAGGAATGAAAATGAATTGTGCTTAAATGTACTTAAATACCCTTAACGGGTCAAAATAAGTATATAAGCACAAACGAGTTAAATATGCATATAAACCCGTGATTTGGACCTAATACAATAGAATACAGTTATAACATAAAGTTCATGATCATTAGAATGCAACAAATTGTAGGTCCCCTTGATGTGTATGGATCTTTCACAGAATTGTATATCTAACCTAGAGTGCGGAATCCTCTAGATCAGATTTGTTACAGAAACGAGTAGAAAACTGAATTCACAATCAAACGGTCTTCTATTGATTATCCAACTTGCAGTTTACAATCAATTCAAGACCTTCACAACCTCACAGCCTATCTCTGTGATATTGCCTCACTCAAAAACGTTTTTCACTCTCTCTCTACGTTTCTCTCTCTAAAACTCTCTAACCAATAAAACCCTAATCACAAAAACATGTTTATATACCACATGTTTGTGAACTGGGCTTCCTACATGGACTAGGCCATTTTCCAAGCCCATTACAACAATAAACTCACTAACCAATAAGCTAAGCCCAATACAAAATATCCAAAGACTAAGTAATCCAACTATTAAGCTGTTGTCACAGAATATGCACCAACAGACTCCCCCTTGACAATAGCTTCATAGTGTAACTTTGTCTTCAAACATCTTGTGTTCTTTTGGTCTTTGGATAGTGTCAGCTACACAGTTTCTGACATCAACAGACTCCCCCTTAGCTGATGCTACCAATCTCCAAAATTTTAATTCCTTTGTAGATCAGTTAGCTAGCAATCCTTGGTTAAGTAAGTAAGCTCCAACTCTTCATATCTCTTCCTCTTTCTGCAATGTAGTAGAAGGATCCTACCATGCATCTTCACAAATCTTCACTTCACTCTAAATCTGCACTTTACTTGTATTCTGCACTTCATTTTGATAACTGCATCAATCTGTTTAGCAACACAAGCAAGTATCTCGAAAAAACATTAGTCTTTTTCACATTTAAAGATAAACCAATATTTTATCTTATCATGCAAAAGCAACAACCTGTCAGTTCAAAATGGAAGCCTTTTTTGAAAAGAAATCTTTTTGGTATTTTTGATATTTTAAGAAAGTAGTAAACTATTTACAAAATTCTTAAGAAAAACCAGTTATTCAGGATTCCTCATCCCGTTGAGTTCGACTAAATGTTCAAAGCGAGCCCTGTCAAATGCTTTAGTATAAAGATCTGCCAGGTTATCTTCTGAGTCGACTCGATGTAATTCAATTAGTCTCTTATCAGCACAATCCCGTATAAAATGATGACGTATGTCAATATGTTTTGTGCGACTGTGGTTCACGGGATTATTAGTTATTGAAATAGTGGCATTATTGTCTATCATAATAGGAGTACGAGTGAAATCCAAACCGTAATCGCGCATCTGCTGTTGTATCCAGAGAACCTGAGAGCAGCAGCTTCCAGCAGCAATATATTCAGCTTCACACGTAGAGGTAGACACACAGGATTGCTTCTTGCATTGCCAAGACACGATCCTGCCTCCTAAGAACTGACAACCACCTGTTGTAGACTTTCTGTTCGATTTGCATCCTCCAAAGTCTGAGTCAGTGTAAGCAACAAACGTCAAATCACTATCAGCTGGATACCACAACCCAAGTTTAGGTTTCCCCTTCAAGCAACGAAGAATCCGCTTCACTGCTTTCATGTGTGACTCTTTAGGATTCGCCTGATATCTGGCACACAAGCATACGGCAAACATGATGTCGGGTCTTGAAGCAGTCAAGTACATTAGAGAACCAATCATTGCCCTATATTGAGTAGGATCAACGTCTTCAGTACTTTCATGATCTGGGCCAAGATTGTGATTTTCACATATGGGTGTGTTGGAAGTAGAGCAATCATTCATTTTGAACCGACTCAAAATGTCATACACATACTTTGTTTGATGAATAAACATCCCATCCTCCTTCTGTTCAACTTGTAATCCCAGAAAGTAAGACAGCTCACCCATAGCATTCATTTTGAACTTGCTCTTAATCACCTGCTCGAAATCTTTACACATGCTTTCATCAGATGACCCAAAGATGATGTCATCCACATACACCTGTACCAGGAGAAAATCTTCCTTCTTCCTCTTGATGAACAGTGTACTGTCAATCTGACCTCTTTCAAAACCATCCTTAATCAGATGTGTAGACAGTGTCTCGTACCACGCCCTGGGAGCTTGATGTAACCCATACAAAGCCTTATCAAGTTTGTACACTCGATCTGGATAATCTGGATCAACGAACCCATCTGGTTGTGAGACATACACCACTTCTTGGACTTTCCCGTAAAGAAACGCACTCTTCACGTCTAGTTGGTAAACTTTGAAGCCCTTGAAAGTTGCGAAAGCCAGAAACAAACGAATTGCCTCCAACCTTGCCACTGGTGCAAACACCTCATTGTAATCTATCCCTTCTTGCTGATTGAAACCTTTGACAACCAATCGAGCCTTGTTTCGCGTGACTATACCTCTTTCATCTTTCTTGCGCCTAAATACCCATTTAGTGCCAATCTCTCTTTCACCTTTAGGAAGATCAACCAACTCCCAAACCTTCAACTTAGCAAACTGGGCCAATTCCTCTTGCATAGCTTCAACCCATGACTTGTCTTTAAGAGCCATATGAATGTTCTTCGGCTCCTCTTGGGAAATAAAGCAACTGTACAAGCACTCGTTCACAATCCCAGTCTTCTCAATCGACACAAATAAACCAGTATTCGCTGCTATGCTTCTTCTCGTCTGAACACCTGCAGTAGGATCTCCAAGTATCATGTCAACTGGATGATCTCTATTTGCTCGTGTAGTAGCAACCGCATCGACTACTAGATTGTCACCCAGGTTTGATCCAACCTCCCCCTGAATGTTCTGATTTGCAAACGGATTAATGAAGTCGTCCCCCTGATTGGGTTCAGGTTCACTATCGCTTGAATCAGTATCAGCAGCATCTTGGGAAGTTTTCGGAGCATCTGTCATATCAACATTTGATCTAGGCATGAACTCGCCTTCATCATCTCCATTTATCACTGTTTGAATTAGCTGAGACTCATCTATATTGGAAAACTCAGGAATATTAAATGATTTAAAAACACTTTCATAATCATATAAAATAGCAGGTCCACTCGTTGATTATTGAGGTTTGTAAGAAGTAATTTCCACATTAAACACAACCTCAATTTTACCAGTTTTTAGATTAAAAACCCTTTTATTCGGTATGCCAGGCACGTAACCTAGAAAGTAGCCATCGTCAGCCACCTCACCGAATTTTTGTTTATCTTTATTACGCACAATGGTGCAGGGTAATCCAAATGGTTCAAAGCCTTCTAAGTTTGGTTTCTTGTTAAACATCAACTCATGACAAGTTTTGTTAAAACGTTTAACAATCAAAACTTTGTTTAGGACACAGCAAGTTGTATTCACAGCTTCTCCCCAGAAGGAACTGGTAGCTTAGAATCTGAAAGCATCGTCCTAGCGGCTTCAATCAACGTCTTGTTTTTCCTCTCAGCGACTCCATTCTGTTGAGGCGTATAAGGAGCAGAATATTGATGTTCAATTCCCTTGCGAAGACAATAGAGATCCAGAATGCGATTCTTGAACTCCGTGCCATTATCACTCCTTATCCTCTTGATCTTTGCATCATGGACGTTTTCCAATTTTGTAAAAAGATCTATCAACATCTCTGCTGTCTCATCTTTTGTACCTAAAAAGAAAACCCATGAGTAACGTGAGTAATCATCAGTGACAACAAGACAATAGTACTTTCCACCTATGCTCCTCACGTTCATTGGACCGAATAAATCCATGTGAAGTAATTCGTAAGGGGCATCTATGGAATTTACTGTTTTAGACTTGTGAGGTTTCTTATGTTGTTTTCCCTTTTGACATGGAAGACATTTATCTTCCACTTGAAACCTCTGCAATGGAACCCCTTTCACTAGCTCATTTTTAACAAGATAGTTCATTTTTCGATAGTGAATATGGGCCATGCGTCTGTGCCACAACATCGATTCAGCTTCAGATGCTTTTGATAGTAAACACGCCACCACTGCAGTTGGATCCTTAGCACCCATGTCCATGACATAAGTGTCATTTCTCCTTGGCGCTCGCATCACTATCCAATCGTCCGGTATTTCCAAACCTGGTTTCAACACTAATGCTTCATTCTTGGTAAAATGGACCGAGTGACCCTTGTCGCAGACTTGTGACACGCTCATCAGATTGTGTTTAAGCTGCTCCACATAGTTCACTTTGTCCAGTGTGATCTTCCCATTGGTCACCTTTCCTCATCTAGTAATTCTACCACCTTTCGCACCCGCAAAATTCACTTGTCCTCCATCATATTCTTCAAACTCAGTCAACAATCTCGCATCCCCCGTCATGTGCCTAGAGCAGCCACTATCAACATACCACAAGTTGATAATCCTCCTTAGCAGCTCCTGCACACACCAACCAAGAAATTAGTTAGATTGGGGGACCCAAGCCTTAATGGTCTTGGGTCGTCCAAATTCACCAACCACCGGAACATCCATCCAATATCCATTACTCCTAACTGGAGTCTTGGATCCCAGACTTGTTGGATTTTGATTTCCACTAGGTCTTTGGTCCTGAGGGTTCCTATGTGTGTTTGGACTATTTGACCTTTGAAAATTTTGATTTTGATTCCAAGAAGCATTATTATAGTAATTTCTAAAGCCATTGTTATAAAAATTTCGACCACCATTGTTTTGGTATCGATTTTGATATTGACCTTGACTTCTGAAATTATTTGTATTTTGATTGTTCATTCTTGGTGAACTGCTTCTAGGTCTCTCAAATCTGCCTGGTGGAGATCTAGACTGAAATCTAGGTTGATTTCTTTGAAAACGAGGAACTTGTGGAGTTCCTTTTTCAGCCTTATCCACACCAACAGCAACTTTCTCTGGTTGCTTAGGAGCAGATTTCTTTGGAGAGTTGGACTCTCTCTCGTGCTTATCACCACTTTTCTCTGGTGACTTCTCTTTCTTCCTCTCATTCGCTTGTGCTTCATTCTTTTTTCGCTTGTGCTTCATTCTTTTTGTTAGGACAGCAGCTAGCTACATGTCCTTTGGTGTGACATTTGAAGCACGACATCCTTTTCGAAGACTTCTTATCTGAAGCCTTTGAACTAGATTCAGGCTTTGATGATGATGCTTTAGAAGAATCTGGTTCAGTTTGCTTAGTTTCAGAATTTTCTTTGTTCTTGTTTTTAGCAAACTCTGCATTAGATTCGTTTTCAATAACAGCCGTTTCATTTTTCATGTCACTTCCTTGAACAAAATTAATCTGTTTAATAACAGTTGGATTCTTATTCATAGGATGTGAAGTTTTCTTTTCCAAAACTGGTTTGCTGTTATCATTCTTCTTAGCATTATCACACGCAAACTCATCACCTCGACTTGCTGTGGAACTACTTGGTGCTGTTGACATGAAATTGGTTAGCTCATCTTCATCAGGTAGGAATGAATAATCATGACTAAGAGGAGGTGGGACTTCATTAAAGCCTTGGAATCCCACACTAGTCTTGTCATTACTCTTCTTTAACCCACCCATCATATGTTTCATAACAAAAGTAGAATCCCTGAATTGACCCAATTTCTTTTCAAGTTCAACAATTTTGAGTTGTGCATCTGACAACTCTTTGTTTTTATCAGAAATCTCTTTTGTTTTCTCAGCCATCATGTCATGATCTAAGTCTATGACTTGAAGTTTTTCGTTTAGTTTGCAGGTTAAAGAATCAATTTCAGTTTCATAACCTTTTATTTTCTTCAAGTATAGAGATTCATTTCTTTTAGCGAAAAAATTTGATTCTTTAATGTTAGACATTTCGCTTACCAAACTTTGGTTGTGTGTGGACAACCTGTCAACCTCACCCTGTAGTTCACGGCATTTTAAACACACCGTATCAGACTTTACCTCTCCTGTCTGTTTGTCAAGGTTCGCCATTAGAGCCGCAAGCTGAGCTTCCATTCTTTTATACTTGGCATCCTTTTCTTCAGCTTCCCTTTCATGTTCAGACTTTTACTTTTCCTCTTCAGCAACCGTTGTCTGATCATCCTTCTCTTCTGTAGCTTTACTTTCTACCTTCTCATCAGCATTGACTTTCACTTCAGCATCTCCCTCAGTAGCTTTATCATCATCAATGGGCACTATTTCTGCCATGAATGCCTGAGTGGCATTCTCATTGTCTTCTAGATGAATGCTCCAGTCATACGAACCTTCTCGTGCTGTAGAGATCAAGGCCTTTGAGCTAGACTTGCTTGATGCATTCCTGTTGTTTGAACTCTGACTCGAACTTTCTTGCTTTTGTTTCTGACATTCCCTAGCAAAATGCCCATAACTTTGACAGTTGAAGCACCTCACTTTGGTCTTGTCGAAACCAACACTCCTGCCCACAAACTTCCTTCCAGTCCTGTTCATGAATCTCTTCACTCGCCTAGAAATCATGGCCATTTGCCATTGCAGACCCATCTCTTCAAGATCATCAGGGTCAATCTGATCATAGTCTTCATCTAAAGTAGCAGGATCAGATATCTTCCCCTGGATGTAGTTCTCATAAGAAGCAACAAACAAAGCAAGTAGAGCAAGATGTTCTTTAGCAGATTTCACACTCATTGGCATCGACTTAGCATTACTACTCTGCTTAGCAGCTGATGTTTTCTTTGCTCCTGATGTTCCTCCTGAAGCAGCAACAAAACACACATCACCATCCTGATTCACCATAACCTGCTCATTTTCACATGATAAAAACGCAGTAGCAGAGTCGCTAGAAGCGTTGTGAGATGAAGAAGACGTAAGCCCATTGTAGACCGATGGATCTTGAACCTGATCATATCCAGTATCTTTCTTCTTCATGCTGAGCTCATAAGCTCTCAGCTTGCCAACAACCTCTTCTAGCTCTTTTGTCTCATAATCTGCTTCACCCTTGATCATAAGAGTGTAGATATCCCACTTGGTAGGCAAAGCATCTAGCAGCTTGTCATTCTTCTCTACGTCAGTATAGCAATCGATCTCATATTTTTCCGTTTCTGACATCAGATGGTAGTAACGAGTGATGACGTCTTCAAGTGACTCATGCTTCATGTACTTGAAAACAGCAAACTGCTTCTTCAGTAGATCAATCTTGTTTTTCTTGACATCAGCATTTCTAGCGTATCTTTTCTCCAAAGCATCCCACATATCCTTTGAATTAGTGTACTTCTTGAACGTATGTTTGATGCTATCAGGTAACGACATTTTGATTGTAGCCAAGGCTCTCTTTTCAGCCTCATACATCTTCTTATCATTTTCTTGCATGTTCACATAGGCTGTTCTACGTGGTCTGCCCTCAAAGTCATGTGTAGGGTTCGTGTACCCATCTTCAATACATATCCACATGCGCGTATCCTGATATTCAATGAAGGACTGAAAACGATCCTTACAAGTCAAGTAATTTTCCACCTTCATCATCTTAGGCGGTTTTGTTGGTAGTGCCAACCTCATGCTCCATTCTCAACAGCTCATTCAAACTAGACATGTTCGACATTTTCAACATAACAGACTGATAAAACCGTATAAATTTTTTCCGAAAACAGTGGTTACCAAATTACACCTTTAGAATTGTCTCGAAAAGACGAATCCAATGATATATAATGTCAAAAACCGAATTCAGGATTTTCCGAAAACAGTGGTTACAAATTTTTTTTTGTCCTAAAAATCCAAGGAATCTAACGGCGCAAACGGTTCTGTCAAACGACCTACGGATCAAATTCTATTTGCAAAACACTGAAATTTTATCGACGCTTGCCAGAAAAAATTCCACCACTTTTAAATTTGCTGGGCTAATTAATTTCGCTGGTAAGCAAGTAATTTCGCTGGTCAAGTTAAATTTGCTGGTCTATTTCGCTGTCAAGTTCAAGTTCGCTGATCAATTTCGCTCAAATTCGCTTGATAATCTCGCTATTACGACGACCAGTAAAGTCGCCGAAAATCGTAATAATTTCGCTGTGGAAACTAATACGATTACCAAATTCGCCTTTGGATTTAACTTCGCCGATCACCGAGTAATTTAGTCACAAATTCGTTGATCAGTTAAATATGCTAGATCAGTCTGCGAAGTTGTCAAATTCGCCGATAGCACAAATTCGCTGGACCAGTAAATTTGGAAACTTAATCTTTTTGAAATTCTGAAGATTTTATCTCCACTCCAACAAAATTCTGCAAAATCAAACAACCTAATCAGCTAAAAATTTTCGAAACAATATGAAGAACTGATGAAAAATCACGAAGAACACGAAGAAGAGTCTTCGAATCTTCAAGTCTTTCACCCAAAATTCTTCACACAATCAACCAAAAACTTCCGAGAAATCCTGCAAAACACCAAAATCAAACACACAAACTGATCAAACACAACCAAATTCGCAGAAAATTTTCAAAACTCAAAAATTTCGAAAACCCTAATTTTCAGTTTCAAAAATTTTCGAAAAACTTCCTGTTTCTGCAGCGGAAGCGTGGTGGGCCCATAACCCACAGGTCCCAGGATCGGAACCTGGCTCTGATACCAATTGTAGGTCCCCTTGATGTGTATGGATCTTTCACAGAATTGTATATCTAACCTAGAGTGCGGAATCCTCTAGATCAGATTTGTTACAGAAACGAGTAGAAAACTGAATTCACAATCAAACGGTCTTCTATTGATTATCCAACTTGCAGTTTACAATCAATTCAAGACCTTCACAACCTCACAGCCTATCTCTGTGATATTGCCTCACTCAAAAACGTTTTTCACTCTCTCTCTACGTTTCTCTCTCTAAAACTCTCTAACCAATAAAACCCTAATCACAAAAACATGTTTATATACCACATGTTTGTGAACTGGGCTTCCTACATGGACTAGGCCATTTTCCAAGCCCATTACAACAATAAACTCACTAACCAATAAGCTAAGCCCAATACAAAATATCCAAAGACTAAGTAATCCAACTATTAAGCTGTTGTCACAGAATATGCACCAACACAAATAAGTTTGGTTGATAAAATCATGAACGGGTCAATAAAAGTTATAAAAATATATTAAGCCGAAGGCTTAAAAGTCTCAAACTTTGTTAATCAGGATGTCGGATTTTAACTCCATATGATGGAGAATCAAATTACGATCACGTAGGAAGAAACGTGACTTAAATCGGATAAAAATTGAAAGAGTTATGTTCGTTTCGGCGAAAAATAAGTCTGCCGAAAATATGCAGCTCCAGATCGAAACCTTCTGTGGAAAACATGGTGTCGCGTCACGCGACAGTGAAAGAGTGGTGGCGTCGCGGCATGCAACGGCCCTCGCGGGGCGCGAAGGAAATGGTTGATGCCGTCGCGGCACGCGACGGCCAAAAAGGCTAGCAAATTGCTCTTGTTTGCTTGTTTGGGTCTTATGGACTTGCTTAGACATGTTTTAACACTCTCATAACTAACACATTTCATGTTTTATGAAATGTAGGACATCCTGAAGTGCCGGTTGACGATCAAGCTCAGAGAAGAACCGAACACAACCAAGTTTCAAGCTTCCGCATTACGTTTCGTCGTCACGTTTTAAACGACGAATTTATATATTATGTTGAAATGTGTTGTTTCTTAAAAAATTTTAAGAAATCCGTATTTTTAAAAGTATGTGTAATCGTAACTACATAATTATAGACGGGAATTTATTTGAAAATCGAATAAATCAAGTAAGGGTCTTACAAGTTGGTAATCAGAGCTCAGGTTTAAAGAGTAAAGTGTTCGGTTCGAGACTTGATCGCAAAATCCGGTAAGTTATTCAATACATTAACGGTCTAGCATGTAAAGTGTTGTAAGCAACACATAGGGTTATCATGTAAAACACGTTGCCCCAAATAAAGCAATAAAAGATCGATATAGTTAAATGAATTACGTGTGTTAACACGTGTTGCAGAAAGCCTTGTATTATACTACGGGCGCTTAATTATGTCAAAGGTTACTAATCTTTGTATACGTTTTAGTTAAAGGACCCTCGTATCCGAAGATGATGAGAGTATAAAGAAATAGTCTGAAGTATGACAAGTAAGTCATACACGCTAAAGACTGGAATCGAGAAACGATCTTGAATGAGAGATCGAACAACAAGGAAAGTTTATCAGGGCAAGTATCTACAAGGTACACGTCTTAAACTTATAGCATAAAAAAAAGAAATATGCAACAAACAGATAGTAAATGACAGTTGCATATAAAATATAAAACTTGGAAAATCTGGATAGGTTACCTATCCAGGATGACGTTTCCAAGAGAAATTCAGTAGAGATATGTATTATTCACAGTTGTGAATAATACGACAATAACTGAATTTGGTTTAAATATAAACTTGGATGAAAGTAATCATCCAAGTAAGTATTCTCAATAAAGATCCAAATTGAGAAAAGTAATGATCACATCAACGAATGTGATTGTATAAATGGTTATAAAAAGGGACATTTTATATATTTAAGGATAAAACGGGTAAAACTAGAGATTGTTAATTAGCAATTAAATAAAGTTTTACCAATTGAAGTAAATCGAGAGATTACTTACATGGGACGTGATGTGGTAATTATAATAAGGTCATCCGTGCCATGTGTTGATCGCTTACTCTAGCCAAGTAAGTAGTGAACACTTGATATCATGAGCTTATTATAATGAGCACAGTTATGTCCGATGTGGTATGGTCGAGACGAATGAAAACGTTAAAAGAACCTTGGGGTCAAGAAATCTTATGGGCATACTCGTATAAATGGTTTTCGAGTGAATCATAAAAACGAAGTATGGCGTGTATAGAAATAGATGACCCGAGTGAATAGTGAAATTAGTCATAATGGACGAAAGAGCCATGGTTGACAAAAAAGGGGCATGTAAAACCAAAGAATAAATGACCCGCGTGGTCATAGAAACAAAGGTATTGCCCATACAAAAAAACGATCGAAGTCATTGACTTTGGTCGTAGTAAAGAAAGGATGATGATGTTAATCATCATTCAGAATTTATAAGACCATCAAGCATGATCACATAAAGAATAAAGGTTTGGTTAAATAAAACGATGGATTTCGCTAAGACAACCAAACAAGTCAAAACGAAGTCTTAATGCATACCTAAAGGGTTGCAGTAATAATGACTTCGGTAAATCACCCGCTTAATGGGTAGGAAATTATACACATGCGTAAACCAAGAGACGGGAACACGGATTGAAAGTCAAGGGACTCGGATTATGAGTTATGACTAAAGGACTATAAAATTTCGTAAATAGAAATTTTGAATAAATATGTTCAACTATTTTGGAGTTGAACGGGTTGAATAGAGAATAAAGTTTGATTGTTTATAAGTGATGGGTTTCACATTAACAAGTCAAACGGGTTGAATATAATATAATGCCGGATGGCATAAGTAAGCGCAAGCCGGATAACGGTAGCGTTAAACGCAAAAGATTAATGAGCCCGGTAATGGGACATAATCAAATATGAATATATGTAAACCGGATAACAGTAAGCATAAGACAAACCGACGCATAAATGACTTGAGAAGTCATAAAGTCAGGAGAATGATTCGAAATAAAACGATTTAGCACCCAAGACTTGTTACCTACCGAATTATAAATAATTTTTAATATTGTTACAGTAGGTATAAGTCATGAACTCAGACTTCCAATTATGTCCTTAAAAGCATATGTGAAATGACCAAAATACCCTTTTGGGGCATAGTTTGGCCATAAATGGTAAACCACACATATGTATGATATCCTACTGTTATAACATCATAAAATAAATATTTTTACAGAATGTTTTAGACCAGAACATCAGTTTACCTATAAACCTCTTTTATAAATCATGAAATGACCAAAATGCCTTTATGAGGCTTAATTCGTTTTAAAATATTTTTGGTCATAGTTGTTGATATCCTACTGATATCATAACATATTTTAAGCATAATAACTTACGGAACTTGTATATGACTCATCCGGTTACCCGTTTATGCTTACACACGTACGGTGCGGTTTATGTGACTAGTTTGCATAAATTAGCCAAAACAGGTCAAATCTTATCATTTTAACTTCAAATTCCAGAATGTGTTTAGTTTACCCATATAATACAAGTCTCCATACTTGTCGGTTCTAAATTACATTCCAATCCGGTCATCACTTAATCTAGTGTTTCGTACCGTAAATCCTTCTTTAAACTAACCGGTCTAAGTTTACAACTTAAATATGACCCGTGAGTAATCTAATAGGTTAATAAAAGCTTCGTTCCAGATTAGGAGCCTCGGTAAAAGCTACTTGCACTAGTTTGATTAGATTATACAGCTGAGTAAACAAAATCTTGCATTTTAAAGCTCTGGTAAACACTTTTAACTTATTTTCCCTTATACGGGCTTGGGATATGGTAAAATATATTACCACTTGGTCAGGTATGGAATCATTAATCGAATAGTGGCTAATTTATTGATATAACCCGTTTTAATCTGTTTTGTTTGATAACATAAACTTTTAGGGGTTAATGTAACACCCCGAAATTTATAAAACTTTATATTAGAATTATAAAGTACAAAATAAACGAGAATAAGCTAACTAGGAAATAAATAACCCAGTTAGTTATGAGTCTTGTAGTAACACATGAATGAATTAAAATGCCTAAATTATAAACTAAACAAAAGTTGAGTGGCTTATGTTGTAGAACTTGAAACTTAAGTCAATAAAAACAAAATAACTCACACCAAACACACACAAAAGGTGTATCTGGTCGATCAAACAACAGGGGCGAACAAGAGCTCCCCCACCAAACCCTAACTTGTGCCAAATTGATCAAATTGGACGTTCAAATCAGTTCCAAATCGATTTTCAAGCACGAATTAGTGATCACCTTATTGAAGGGATCATAAGGAATGCAAAATCTTGATGTTTTGATTCATCTTAAATTCTAGGTTAATAGTGAAAATCGAAATTGAGCTTGATTATGTGTTGTATAGATGAAATTGGAAGTGATATGATGTCTAGGAATAAACCCTAGATAAATTTTTGTTAAAATTTTGCATGATACTTGTGGGGTTCATAATCGCCGTTGTAGGTGATTAATGGGTTTTGTAGAAACTTGATAAACACTAGGATTATGATTTTGTTCTAGTGTAATCCGAGTTTTATGAGGTAATTCCTGAAATATTGATGTTAAAACAGGTGTAAATTGCCTAATTGATGTTGATTTAGATGAAAATAACAAGTCATGGACTTGGTTCTAACTATGTAAAAATTTGACCCACTAGGTATTTGTTAAAATGCCTAAGTGAGGATTAAAATGTTAAAAATTGGATGAAAACGCAGCTTTGATTATTATAGCGAATTATGCATTAATGATTATGAAAAGAGTTCTAAATTGGTTGTGAATTGAACTCTTTAGGCAAAGAATCCGGATCATCGAGCGGACAAGCCGGAGGGGATACACGGTTGAAGGGTGTGCTCTAAAGGTACGTGACTTTAGTCCCGTTACATTATGGATAAATGTTTGGTTTTAGTGTACAAATGGTGTCGTAGTGTAATATACGCGTTTGGTGTGTCTTTGAAGTGGCGAAGCTCACTCGACAATCAAACGGGTCAAAATAATGGTTTGAAATGGTTTGGCTTGTCATCAAAGTGATGGTTTTCATTCGACAACCAAACGGGTCAAAATGATGCTTTTAAAAGGGTCATGTGTGTAGAGACTTGAAAGTCTCATATTGCGTTAGTTTTTTAGTAATACGCCAATGAATTGGTTATGCTAATTTAAGATTACGAATCCGAGATATCGGGTCAAACAATATAAATCAACTGTAAGTGTTGCTTGAAGCGGTATGCTTGAATTTTGAGAAACAAGCATGAAATTCTAATGTGAGCGTAAAGCCATGGAATGGCGCGGATACACCAAGATTTACAAGCCCGGGGATTTGGGTAATTATGTCCAATAAGTTTTAGAACTGAAAAATGGTATTATGTACATATTGCTAATGGGTTGGATAATTGAAACAAGGATTTTGTGAACCATTCATTTATAATTCGGGTTTCGTTAAGTGAAACTCACATGGTTAGATTCGTAATTTTAATACGGACATATAGGAAAAAGAATCGGCAAAAACGGACGAATAGATAAGAAGTTATGCTCGTTTAAAGGTTGAATTTTGACAAAATCCGGAGCTGGGCAAACATGCAGGTCCAGAAACTGGACCTGCTGGAAAACGTACTCCCCCGCACCAAGCGACTGGGGCACATGGTACTGACGCGACACGCGGGACCGCCCGCGGCACACGAAAGGTTGGTTCGAGTCTGGCGTGTGGCACGACAAACATAAAATCAGAATTTTTATATTTTTGTTATGTATTTGTCGTTGGGGCTTGTCTAGGCTCGTTTAACATTGTCAAAACTAATTACTTATGTGGTTTTGACCTCAGGTGATGCTCATTCCATTTCGGATGCCGATCAAGCATGAAATCAAGAACCGGACACCATTTTTGAAGCTTCCGCACTAATCTAAACACGTCTAGACAATGTTGTTTTGTAAACTCTATTAGATGTGAATGTTTTAAACTAGATGGTTGCTTATGTTAACTCACTAAACAATGGACATCAAAACTTATTAACTAAGTTTTTTTTGCTAATTATCCATTCTGATTTAAAAAGCCCGTATTTTATGATTAAACAATGGAATAAATAAGATGAGTGTTAACAAAGTGTGTTCGGTTCAAGCTTGATCAAGCATCCAGTAAGAGCTAATTGTTTTAAGTAGACTTATTAAATATAGAAAGGAAACATGAATTGACGTGCACGGGAAGAGTGTGTTAACACACTCAAATCCGGAAAGTGCATTAAATAAGAACGGTTAAAACAAGTTATGAACTTGACTAAACCGAAGTAAATAAACCATATGCTATAGATGAAATGTTTAACGGTTGGTGTTAACATTTCAGTTTTAAAGATGACGGATAAAGGTAATGATGATGCGGTGCCGATAGTCACCGAGCAAATGAAAAAAGTGATTGCCGAGGAGGTAGGAAAGGCAATCGAAAATAGCTTATCCGGTTTCATAGATAAGATTCAGAACACGGTACTATCGGTAGTTGATGAGAGAATCAAGAAGTTGGAGGATAGTACCAACATAGCTAAAGAAAAGTCGGGAGAACGCTAGGGCTGCTCATACAAGGAATTTATGGCATGTAAACCACCACTTTATAATGGAGAGGTGGATCCAATAATATGCCAGCGTTGGTTAAGCGATATTGAGGGAGGGGGTATTTGAGAGAACCCACTGCGACACGAATGACTTCGTAGCTTATGGTACGGGTCAGCTTAGAGGTCAGGCAAAGGATTGGTGGGATAACAAGAAAAAGGAAATTGGAAGCGAAGCGGCTAGGGCAATGACCTGGGACGAGTTTAAGGTACCATTCCTTAAACACCATAGTCCCAAGGTGGTTATCAATCGAATCAAAGAGGAATTCATTCAACTTAGGTAGAAAGGTGAATCTATCGATAAGATCACGGGGATCTTTCTCGACAAACTGAGATTTTGTGATGACTTGGTGACGTCCCAAGAGCAGAAAGTGTATTATTACTATAATATGCTAAGTGCAGAATATCAGGAGTTTATGACTCCCTCAAAGTACGGGACTCTCACCAAAATCATTAATACTGCTCGTGAAAGGGAGATAGAGCTGAAGAAGCAGATAGATAGAGGGGAAAGAAGGTCACAAGTTGTTAATCCCAGCCCCACGAAAAAGGCACGTACGACTGAGTCGTCAAAGAAACAGGAAGGAAAAAGCGGGTCGCCAAGCTGCAAGGTATGCGGGAAAGGGCACAAGGGTGAGTGTCGGTTTAAACATAAGACATGTCCCATATGTGGGAAGACAGGGCACACGGCTGCATTATGCCCCGGGAAGGTATCGGTGTGTTATAAACGCTACCAACCGGGTCACAAGAAATCGGAATGCCCGGAGCTAGTCAGGAAAAAGGATGGCAAGGATTCACATACGGAGACTCCAAAAGAAAAAGCCAGATCCTTCTAGTTAACGGCAGCCGAGGTGAAGGTGGAACCCGATATGGTCTCAGGTATATTCGCCATAAATTCAATTCCCGCACATGTGTTATTTGATACGGGTGCGAATAAATCCTTTATTTCATAGGGATTTATTCGACATCCTTCATTCGAACTAACGAAATTACCTATGCCTTTAGAAGTAGAAATAGGTGAAAACAAAAGTTTTATCGTATGTGACGTGTGCCAAAATTGTGAGATGAGTATCGTCGGTAAAGAATACTCAATAGATTTGATTCCAATGTCAATGGGAGAATTCCAAGTAGTGGTCGGGATGGATTGGCTATCCCGACATCACGCGAAGGTCGTGTATTTCCACAAGGAGATTAAGTTAACATCTCCAAGTGGAAAACACGTTACCATCTATGGCGAAAAAGGGGGGTAATCCTGTTACGTGCTCGATGCTAAAAGCTCACAAACTCATGAGGCGTGGATGTAGAGCGTTAATGATATACACAAACGAACCAGATAAAGAATCGCCAAAGATTGAAGACGTACCGGTGGTACGTGAATATGCTGATGTATTTCCGAAAGATTTACCAGGAATACCGCAAGAACGGGAGGTAGAGTTCGGAATCGAATTGATTCCAGGCGTGAAACCTTTGGCCAAGGCGCCGTATCGGCTCGCGCCATCAGAACTACAAGAATTGATGTCATAAATCCAAGACCTGCTCGACAAGGGGTTTATTCGGCCAAGTGTGTCTCCGTGGGGCGCACCGGTGCTATTTGTGAAGAAGAAGGATGGGAGCATGCGCATGTGTATCGATTACTGGGAGTTGAACAAACTCACGGTGAAGAATCGATATCCGCTCCAAAGAATTGACGACCTATTTGACCAATTGCAAGGTGGAAGTTGGTTCTCCAAGATCGACCTTAGATCGAGGTATCATTAGTTGAAAGTTAAGGAGGAGGATGTACCGAAGACGGCCTTCCGTACACGGTACGGACATTACGAATTCCTCGTGATGTCCTTCGGATTAACTAATGCACCCGCGGCTTTCATGGATCTCATGAACCGGGTTTGCAAGCCGATGTTGGACAAGTCGGTGATAGTATTCATCGACGACATTTTGATATATTCAAAGAATGAAGCAGAACATGCAATTCATTTACGTGAAGTGTTGGAGACGCTCAGAAGAGAGAAGTTGTATGCAAAATTCTCGAAATGTGCTTTCTGGTTACGATAGGTGCAGTTTCTCGGGCACATCATTAGTGCAAACGGGGTGTTAGTAGACCCGTCAAAAATCGAAGCAGTGGCGAGATGGAATCCACCGAAGAATCCTTCGGAAATCAGAAGCTTTTTGGGGTTGGGGGTATTATAGGAGATTCATACAAGACTTCTCCAAGATTGCTACACCGCTGCCCAAACTGACCCGTAAAGACGAAAAGTTTACTTGGGGCAAAGAACAAGAAAAAGCGTTCCAAACGCTTAAAGAAAAATTGACCCACGCTCCGGTATTGACATTGCCGGATGGAGTTGACGACATGGTAGTTTACTCGGATGTGTCACATTCGGGTCTTGGGTGCGTTTTGATGCAACGAGGCAAGGTTATAGCCTATGCCTCGAGACAGCTAAAGACTCATGAAAAGAATTATCCCACACACGAACTCGAGTTGGCAGCGGTGGTATTTGCCTTAAAGATATGGAGGCATTATTTGTATGGGGTAAAATGTACTATCTTTATCGACAATAAAAGTTTGAAATATTTCTTCAACTAGAAGGAATTAAACATGAGGCAAAGGCGGTGGTTAGAAACTGTCAAAGATTTCAATTGTGATATACATTACCACCCGGGGAAAGCCAATGTGGTGGCGAATGCATTGAGCCGAAAGGTAGATTATACGCCCATTCGAGTGCGATCAATGCAACTAATTGTAACATCGGGTTTACTTGAACAAATCCGAAGATCTCAAATCGAAGCATTGAAGGAGGAAAATGTGAAGAAGGAAAGAATAGTTGGCCAATTGAAAGAATTGGCGGATGGTAACCAAGGGTTAAAGACGCGTTTTGGGAGGATATGGGTTCCAAATTCGTGTGGAGTCAAGGCGCTCCTACTTGACGAAGCCCATAAATCCCGTTATTCAATTCATCCAGGGGCAACCAAGATGTATAATGATTTAAAGCAAAACTATTGGTGGCCCGGGATGAAAAGAGATGTTGTAAAATATGTGGAGAAGTGCATGACGTGTTTGCAAGTCAAAGCAGAACACCAAAAGCCGTATGGTAAACTGCAACCTTTGGATATCCCAGTCTGGAAATGGGAACAAATCACAATGGACATGTTGACCAAACTGCCCAAAACCAACCGCGGTTTTGATGCTATATGGGTAGTTGTGGATAGAATGACGAAAAGTGCTCACTTCATTCCGATTCGTGAGACTTATACATCCGAAAAGATGTCAGAGGTATATACTAATAAAATAGTGGCACGCCACGGGGTACCGATATCTATTGTGTCCGATAGAGATACCTGGTTTACTTTGAACTTTTGGCGTGAATTCCAAGAATAAATGGGAACTAAATTGTTCATTATCACCGCGTACCATCCACAAACAGATGGACAAAGTGAATGAACAATACAGACGTTAGAGAATATGTTACGGGCATGCATTATCGACTTCCGGGGTAGTTGGGATATCTATTTACCATTGGTCGAATTTTCATATAATAACAGTTACCACGCAAGCATCGGTATGGCTCAGTACGAGATGCTTTACGGTAGAAAATGTTGAACCCCGGTGTGTTGGGGTGAGGTTGGTCCGTGAGAAATTGCTCATAAAGATGTAGTCCGAATCACGAATGAGAAAATTGACTTTGTCCGAGCTCACTTGAAAGCGGCTCAGGATCGACAGAAATCATATGCAAACAAAAGAAGAAGACCAATTGAGTTTCAAGTCGGTGACAAGGTTATGTTAAAGGTATCGTCGTGGAAGGGGATTATCCGGTTCCGAAAAAGGGGAAAGTTAAGCCCGAGGTTTATTGGGCCATTCAGAATTATTGAACGGGTCGGTAAGGTAGCATACCGTATGGAACTGCCCGAGGAGTTGAGTGGGATACATAGCACGTTCCACGTGTCACATCTCCAAAAATGTCTAGCCGACGAAACTGCTTATATCCACTACGACGACATCGAGGTGGATAACAGTCTCAATTACGCAGTAAAGCCGATTGCAATTTTAGATCGTAAAGTGAAGAGTTTAAGAAACAAAGAAATTGACCAAGTAAAGGTCAAATGGGAGCACAGGAAAGGTTCAGATACCACATGGGAGTCCGAGGAAGAGATGAGACGTCTCTACCCTACACTTTTCGGTACATATTCTGGTTTCGGGGACGAAACCCTTTTTAAGGGGGATGGACTTGTAACACCCCGAAATTTATAAAACTATATATTAGAATTATAAAGTACAAAATAAACGAGAATAAGCTAACTAGGAAATAAATAACCCAGTTAGTTATGAGTCTTGTAGTAACACATGAATTAATTAAAATGCCTAAATTATAAAATAAACAAAAGTTGAGGGGCCTATATTGTAGAACTTGAAACTTAATTCAATAAAAACAACATAACTCACACCAAACACACACAAAAGGTGTGTCTTGTCGATCAAACAATAGGGCGAACAAGAGCTCCCCCACCAAACCCCAACTTATGCCAAACTGATCAAATTGGAGGTTCAAATCAGTTCCAAATCGATTTTCAAGCACGAATTAGTGATCACCTTGTTGAAGGGATCATAAGGTATGCAAAATCTTGATGTTTTGATTCATCTTAAATTCTAGGTTAATTGTGAAAATCGAAATTGAGCTTGATTTTGTGTTGTATAGATGAAATTGGAAGTGATATGATGTCTAGGAATAAACCCTAGATGATTTCTTGTTAATATTTTTCATGATACTTGTGGGGTTCATAATCACCATTGTAGGTGATTAATGGGTTTTGTAGAAACTTGATAAACACTAGGATTATGATTTTGTTCTAGTGTAATCCAAGTTTTATGAGGTAATTCCTGAAATATTGATGTTAAAACAGGTGTAAATTGCCTAATTGATGTTGATTTAGATGAAAATAACAAGTCATGGACTTGGTTCTTAATATGTAAAAATTTGACCCGCTAGGTATTAGTTAAAATGCCTAAGTGAGGATTAAAATGTTAAAAATTGGATGAAAACGCAGATTTGATTATTATAGCGAATTATGCGTTAATGCTTATGAAAAGAGTTCTAAATTGGTTGTGAATTGAACTTTTTAGGCAAAGAATCCGGATCGTCGAGCGGACAAGCCGAAGGGGATACATGGTTGAAGGGTGTGCTCTAAAGGTACGTGACTTTAGTCCCATTACAATATGCATAAATGTTTGGTTTTAGTGTACAAATGGTGTCGTAGTGTAATATACGCGTTTGGTGTGTCTTTGAAGTGGCGAAGCTCACTCGACAATCAAACGGGTCAAAATAATTGTTGGAAATGGTTTGGCTTGTCATCAAAGTGATGGTTTTCACTCGACAACCAAACGGGTCAAAACGATGCTTTTAAAAGGGTCATGTGTGTAGAGACTTGAAAGTCTCATATTGCGTTAGTGTTGGATAGTAATACGCCAATGAATTGATTATGCTAATTTAAGATTACGAATCCGCGATATCGGGTCAAACAATAGAAATCAATTGTAAGTGTTGCTTGAATCGGTATGCTTGAATTTTGAGAAAAAAGCATGAAATTCTAATGTGAGCGTAAAGCCATGGAATGGCGCGGATACGCCAAGATTTACAAGCCCGGGGATTTGGGTAATTATGTCCAATAAGTTTTAGAACTGAAAAATGGTATTATGCACATATTGCTAATGGGTTGGATAATTATAACAAGGATTTCGTGAACCATTCATTTATAATTCGGGTTTCGTTAAGTGAAACTCACATGGTTAGATTCGTAATTTTAATACGGACATATAGGAAAAAGAATCGGCAAAAACGGACAAATAGATAAGAAGTTATGCTCGTTTAAAGGTTGAATTTTGACAAAATCCGGAGCTGGGCAAACATGCAGGTCCAGAAACTAGACCTGCTGGAAAACGTACTCCCTCGCGCCACGCGACAGGGGCACATGGTACTAGCGCGACACGCGGGGCCGCCTGCGGCATGCGAAAGATTGGTTCAAGTCTGGCGTGTGGCGCGACAGACATAAAATCAGAATTTTTAGATTTTTGTTATGTATTTGTCATTGGGTTGTTATGTATTTGTCATTGGGGCTTGTCTAGGCTTATTTAACATTGTATAAACTAATTATTTATGTGGTTTTGATCTCAGGTGATGCTCATTCCATTTCAGATGCCGATCAAGCGTGAAATCAAGAACAGAACACCATTTTTTGAAGCTTCCACACCAATCTAAACATGTCTAGACAATGTTGTTTTGTAAACTCTATTAGATGTGAATGTTTTAAACTAGATGGTTGCTTATGTTAACTCGCTAAACAATGGACATCAAAACTTATTAACTAAGTTTTTTTTTGCTAATTATGCATTTTGATTTAAAAAGTCCGTATTTTATGATTAAACAATGGAATAAATAAAATGAGTGTTACAGTTAATACGACCGCGTTCTGGATATCCTCGGCTCATTTCATTTGTAAATGGCCACGACTTAAGTGTCACACCCCAACTGATGGCGGAAACATCGGGATGTGGCACTAAGCGTTCAGATTGCTCATCAGATTCCATAACATCAAAAGTTTCATTATAGATTAATTAAGTTCCATGCAAAATTTGTCTAGAACAACATCACCAGCAAAGTATCAAATACAACCATAAATCATTGTTCAAAATCTAGATTAAACTAGGTGGATTTCTAAGCATCAGCCCTAGCTTGATTTCCATGATTCAGCATCCTATCAGCCTGCAACATGTATTAAAATAGAGTCAGTACAAAAATGTACCGGCGAGTATACAAGTTTGAGTATATAGCATAATAGATTCAAAAGACTCATATCCATAATGTAAATGATAACAAAATAGTTTCAGCCGTGCTAGTGTTCGCAGTCCAAGTGATAGCCCAAGTGTCCCGATGCTTTGGTGTAACACCCCGTGTTTCGAAAGTCAAAGTCAAAGTCAAGATTGAGGTCAAAGGAAGAAAAGATTGCTAATTGCGATCTGTCACTCCTTGCTTAATTACTGATTTTACTGCTTTGACTTGTAATCGAATTTTTATTTTATTTTGCTTTAGTTGTATTTTGTGGAGTATCTGTGAATAATCGAGGTTTAGTCGATGGTTATCGCGTTTTTTGTCGCTTTATCGCTTATCGCATCGAAATCGCATTCGCAACTCGAATTGTGCGTTATGGATATTGTTTTACGTGTGTGTGCTATTTATGTGTTACTTGTGCATGTTATTTATGTTTTGTGGCGATTAATCGAAACGCAATCGCAACTCTATCGCAATCACAATCGAATCGCAAACGCTAAACGCAAGTTATTTATAGTGATTGTATGTTAGATATAGTTGTTAGGTTAGTTGTGTAACTAATGGGTAATTCTATCGCATTGCTCGCTCGAAACGCATCGCAACGCTCAACACGCGAATCGCAACGACAAAACTCAACACGCCAGACACTTGGATCGAGTGGCCATCCGATCGGATTGCCATCCGATCAATAACCTATCCGACCCTTGTGCACTTTCCTCTTTTGGAAACCCTATAAATATCCTCCTGTCACATCATTTGTGATGTGACAGCTCCTCCACTCGACCAGCCGCACTTAGACCTTCTTTCTCTCGATTTCTCGTGATTCTTGTAAGTTTCCAACCTAAATCTTGTACTTCTATGATCTACACACACTTCTTCACCATTTTCTCTTTTGAATCTTAACTTTTAACCATGAAATCAGTGGATTTGAGGTGTTCTAGGATGATGTCATCATGGAGTTCTTATGAACTTCAAGTTTTGGCCTCATTCCACCAAGAACAACTCAGATCTGAAGGATTTCCACAAGATTAAACAATGTTTTCGCATAGATCTACACATATTCATGGTTAAAAGGATTGAAAGATGGTTTTCTAACTTTCTTTCAACTCTTTTACACTCAATGCACTCAAAACCGATAGAATCGGAGCTTGTTCTGATCTTCTACTCCTTCTTAGTGATGCGTTGGTTCAAGATCTGATTTCTATCAAAGAGACAACCGATTTCGGGTTAAACACGAACAACCGTCACGAACAGTTAGCTGATCGGATTAGGGTGATTCCTGTTCGATTGGGTCACTAGGGTCTTGGCGAGGTTCTGTTGTTTAGTACGTTGTCAAACCGTCTCGAACAAACCGCAAACTTTCAAAATAATCAAGATCAAAACGATCAGATGCGTTGGGACGGATTGCCGTCCGATCGGATTGCCATCATATCGAACTGCAATCCGATCGGATTGCACTTGAGAATTCAACACTTATACTTTTTACTCAAATTTCAAAGATCTGAACGTCGAACGGATTGCCGTCCGATCGGATTGCCATCCGATCGAACGACCATCCGCCCATGTGACATTTGGAACTTCGACACTTAATCATTTTCATATTTTTCAAAGATCATAGTAACTAACGGATTACCAACCGATCGGATTGCAATCCGATTGAGTGACAATCCTGCTGTGAACTTGTTCTCACTAAGTGTCCTGCCAATCGGATCACTATCCGATCGAACGACCTGAAAGGTAGAGATACTTCTCTGTTTTCAAAATGCTACAACGAAAACTTCAAAGCCATCATACACAAACACATCCTTACCAAACAGATGTCAATCCAATCGAATGGCCATCCGATCGGATGACCATCCGAACGGATTGACATCCAGTCGAATGGCCATCCGACACTTGGTACTTTTGCATCGTTTAACGCGCCACTCATCGTTTATGCTACCGTTAACTGTTCAGGCTAATCTCTCTCAGCGCTCCCTTCAATCCAAGAGAGTGTTTACTTGTTAAACACAATCTGTTAGTATACTCGATCCCTTTTTGCTTTACGCACTTTTGGGTGTTACATACGTTACTTTTTCTAAATCATAATCGGCACACAACGCAAACACTATTTATACGCTGACTGTTATTGCATGTTACTTGTTATTCGATGAATGCTTGTATGTTTTGTTAACACAGTGATTGTCGCCTGACACCTTAGCAACGATAGTACTATAGTTTGGACTCAGCGCCTGTCGTAGACAGTGGGGATATGTGTTGCGCATTCTACAACTCGCAGTCACGTCTGTGCATATTTTTCTGTCGATAACCTACTAGCCTTCACTTAGTACATGTTACATACTGGTTATGCGTAAACTATTTCGAACCCTATTATGCTATATCAAACTTGTATGCTCACCTTTACACTATGTGTATTGATTTTATTTTAACGTATGTGACAGGTGCTTAGGATGTTGTGCTTTGCTTGCTTTACGTGGAATCAAGTAGGATTGAGAGTCTAGAAACAAAGATAATTTATTTTATTTAAATCTGAGTTATCGGAACATGTTATTCGTCTTTGAGATACCGCTGTCTGTAATAATTTACTTGCTTAATAGGTTATGGTATGGGACATAATATTAACTATTCGGTAAAGTAGTTGTTATGTAATTTCTCTTGGACAATCTGTTTCACTCAGTGCCATGCCCCGATGTTTCCGTCATAGGTTGGGGTGTGACATTTGGTGCTTTCCCAAGAATCAAGGAAAACTAGAATCCTCCTAACAATACCCCCAAGAATAATGGGGAGGTGCATCTTCCTATAGCGCTACCATTGTTAAGGCGGAACTACACACTCTGGATTAAACGTTCACATAGCACAAAGAATCAAGAATCACAAGTTTCACATACACATAGGATAGAGTTTAGATTCAAAAAGTTTCAAGTATCATAGTTTCATAGAATACATGTTGCATCCCAAAGTTTAAAACAAAAGGGGATCGAGTATACTCACAGTGATTGCTTAACAGATTAACTGTTATTGGATCAAAGGGAGCTTTTTAGGTTTAGCCTGATTAGATTACAACAGATAAGTGTCAGACAAAAATAACGAGTTTGCACAAAGTGTTGGATCAGTCATTGGATCGGATGGCAGTTTGATCGGACGGTAATCCGATCGAATTGCCATTCGATCGAGATGATTGTTGTGAGTGGGGGGGAACGGATTGCCATCCGATCGGATGGTCATCCTTTCAGATGGCCATTCGATCGAATGGTCATTCGATCCAAGTGTTAGATTTTCCAAGTGTTCAACTCAGGTTACCTCGATCAGACGGTCATTCGATCGGACGACAGTTCGATCAGATTGCCATTCGATCACTGAGGTTTCCAAAGTTTCAAGTTTAAGTGTTGAGAGGTTTCAAGGCTCTTGTCACTTCGATCGGATGGCAGTTCGATCGGATTGCCATCCGATTCAAAGCTCCAAAGCTTCAAAGATTTAAGTTTCAAAGTGTTTAAGGTTACGAGGCAAGTGCCTCCTGATCGGATGGCAGTTCGATCGGATGGCTATCCGATCGGATTGCCATTCGATCGAGTTGTCTTGTCCCGTTCATAACCTTGTAAAGTTTCTAAGTTTCTGATTTGACGGTGACGACACAGTACGTCTTGAGACAATGGTAAGCATATAAACGTTCAGCGGTTTGATTGGATGGGAATCACCCAGTCTGATCAGTCGTCTATTCGTGACGATGCTCATGTCGGAATCTGTACTCCGGTCATCTTCTCCAGCAACAATCCATTTCCAAACCAACTTCAGACTAATCATCAAGTCTATAGTCCGTTTGGGTCCGGATTCTCCCGTTTCGAGTAAAGTCTTAAGAAAAAATGAAGAAAACATGAGTTTTAGCATAAAAAGTCTAGATTTAGCAAAGATTCAATGTAAAACGCCTGAAATTCCTTAGATCCGAGCTAGATCTTGAACGGAATGACATCACTCAACAGTTTGTACAAACCGTCATGATGACGTCACCCTCAAGAGCTCAAATCTCAGAGATTTCACGGTGAGAAGTGAGATTTCAAAGGAGAATCTTGTAGAGCATACTGTATAGATCAAAGATGTACAAGAATCTAGTGTAAAATGTACCAAAATCACCGAGAAATGGAAGAAAATGGGAGTGCGTGCGTCTGGATCGAAGGAGGCTGTCACATCAGTGAGAAATGATGTGACAACTCCTATTTATAGTGCAAAGAGGAGATAAGGCGGCGTGTCACGTGGATTGGATGGCAGTTCGATCGAATGTCCCTCTGATCGGATGGTCATCCGATCGGATTGCCATTCGGTCAATCCCATCCTTTCCGTTTCACCGTCTTTGATTTGTTTTGCGAGTTAGATTAAGCGTTGCATTGCGTATTTTTGTGTAATAGTATCACGTAACTAGATTAACACATTAGTTTCCAAGTTTCATACTTTCCGCCAGTGACAAGTCTCCAGCTCTCGTTCAACCAAGTCTTAAGTTGCACGAGTCTCAAGAGTCAAGCACCAAAGTATCAAGAATCATAGAATCAAGAATCTAGCTTCCAAGTATCAAGTATCAAGAATCAAGCCTCAAGAATCAAGTATCAAGTATCAATTCTCAAGAATCAAGTATCAAGTCTCAAGAATCAAGTATCAAGAATCAAGCATCATAGTATTAAGAATCAAGAATCTAGATTTAAGCATCACAAGTATCAAAAGTGTCAAGTATCACATAGCTTAGGGACTAAAATTGACAAAAGCTAAAAGTCTAGGTACGCAGCCGTTACATTAAGCACGAGGTGTAGGCATACACCTGGCAGTTGCGTATGTAAAAAGATATACCCACTTGTTGGGGATAACTCCTTGTGGGTTTATATTAGAGGTGTGTCTATTAATCATGTCTCGGCTTTTATCCCGGGTCCTGAACGTACGACAAACATGTAAATCTAATACAATATTATTTTGTATAATTGTCCCAAGTTATAAAAGAATATTTGTGCCTTGTGCATTTAAATCAATTTTCTTAAATGTTTTCAAAAGAGTCGGTTAATTGTATTTACCAGTGTAAACTGACGTATTTTCAAAAAGGCTAAGTGACAGGTACTACTCGTAATTGGCTGGGAGCTTCTGGGCGTTAAATAGAGAATCTTGCAAGTTCGTAATGCCTTAAGTCTGTTGAACATGTTTTTGTATTATATTTAGATCCGCCTGTGGATCCTTTCTTTACAACCGTCTGTATATTCTTTTATTCGTACTTTACACTTTCGGTTTGTAATAGTAATTTCTACCAAGACTTCCGTTGTGCTATAAACTGTGTATATTTGACTATGATGATATCAACTACGTCACGATACTCCCCGCCGGGTCCACCGATAATATGTGGAAATATCGGGGTGTGACACAGAGACAAGAGATGAAAAGACATTTGGTGTAAATGACCAAAATAACCTTTAGATTATAAAATAATAATGTGTTGGCATGATCTGATTGGTGGAGAGTGGTTCTCGCAACTGGGGATGTTTTTCATTTTAGCGGCCCCATATATATATATGGGAAGGCTAAAAAGAAAATCCACTTGAGTTGTGTAAACTCAAAAAACCTTTGTAAAAACCCCATGTAACATTTTTTTATTTTTTTCTAAAAAATAGGAAATGTAACATACATATATTTGAATATTTTTACTAAAGAAAAACAAAAAAACACCGAGTAGTTTATTTTTTTAAAAATGTAAAACATTTCATGTTACATAATATATATGTCCAAAAAAATGTAATATACAATTTTTGAACATTTAAAAAAAACTAGTAGGCGTTTTTTTTTTTCATTTTTTTCATAAAAATGTTCAAGGATATTTATGTTACATTCCCTGTTTGTTAGAAAAAATAAAAATGTTATATAGGGTTTTTTTTGGTTTTCTCAACTCAAGTGGGTTTTCGATTTATCTTTCACACACACACATATATATAGAGGATAGGGTTCATGAGTGTACAATGGTGTATTTGTGAACGAAATGAACTTATCCTAACCATTGATTTTGTAGATCTAGATTTTTTCTTTAGTGGCCATATTGTAATTATCTTTTGTAACTTACATGTATTTTAATAGACACAAGAGTAATTGTATTTTTCTCTCTTTATTTAATTAATTGATTTTTTTTCTCTCTGTTGATTTCTCTTTCCAATTAAAATAATATTCAATTACATTCTCTATACTTTTCTCTCTCACAGATTACCTAACTTAACATTTGATAAATAAAAAAAAAATATAAACATTATCAAATATTGTTCCATCTAGATCACGATGAAAAATATTTAATTACATTTTCTATAAATATGTGTATTAGATCAATGTTTGATGAAAAGATGCATAGTGGAAACAAGATGTAATAATATACAGGTGTATAAGTCTGGTATATACCGACCTGTATACACTATAATACACAGGTGTATACGTCTGGTATATACCGATCTGTATACACATATGTACTTGAATAATAAACAGGTGTATCAATCTGGTTTATACCGACCTGTGGGAACAAGATGTAATGATACAAAAGTGTATAAGTCTTGTATGTACTGACCTGTGTACACATATGTTAAAAAACATAATTTAATTAGGTTTAATATTTAATTTTAAAAAGAACATAAGAGTTTATTAAAAAAAACCATTAGCCTTTCAATCTCTTATAATTAAACCAATGTATAAAAAAATTAAAAATAAGAGAGACAGAGTCAAAATATGAGAAAATTAAGTGATTTTAATTAAAAATACTTGGCTAATGTCAATCTTCCCCCTTTAATCTAAAAGATGATCAAAGACCAAGATTAGTTCACTTTCAAGAAATTGTTTACAAATGAACCTAATCCTATATATATATATATATATATATATATATATATATATATATATATATATATATATATATAGGGGAATGTTCAAATGAAAACCACTAGTTAACGTGAAAACTCGAAAGCTAACTAAAAAAGCCTAAAAAACATACCAAATTTTTTTTGCATACCAATTTTTGCTATTTATACTATATAAAAAGATTTCAAAAAAAAAAAAATTGTAGTGCACATGTGTAATAGTACACATGTGAATTATTACACATGTGCAGTACAAAATTTTTTTATTCTTTTTTTTTTTGAAAAAAAGTTTTTTTTATACAAAAAACTAGCGATTTTTAATACAAAACTGAAAAAAATTGTGTGTTTTTTAGGCTTTTTTAGTTAGTTTTCGAGTTTTCGCGTTAAAAGTGGTTTTCATTTTAACCATCTCCTATATATATATATATATATATATATATATATATATATATATATATATATATATAGGGAGCCGCTAGAATAAGAACCACCTCCAGTTGTAAGAACCATGAGAACCACTCTCAACCAATCAGAATTTGACAACTCAAAGGGTATTATGGTCATTTACCCCATATGTCTAATCTCTCTATCTCTCTTCATTAATTGCTACTGACTTTATCTCTCCTCTCTCTTTTAAATATACTCACTCTCTTCATTTTCACTTTTAAAACACACACTCTCTCTCACTTTTTTTATCATCTGATGAAGATGAAGATCATCATCTCCATCATCTTCAGGGTTATGAACACCACCATCATCGTCGACAGCTTATGAACACCACCGGCATCGTCTCCGGCATCTTCATGGCCGTCACCCCCACCCCGCGCCTGGAACTCCTCCTACCTTTCTCACACTCAGAACCCCACTCTCTCTCCAACACACTTTGTCTTGTCCGATTTTACAGTTGATCGGAGCCGGGTACCGGCGAATATCGATGACGGCCGGTGCCGGTGAGATGATTGGGTGTTTTAGCTAAAAATGATGGGTTTTCTTTACTAAATTGGTAAGAATTTAAGCCTTTGATTTTCTGGTGGGTTTTGATTATTTTGGTGGGTTTGATGATTTTGGTGGGTTTGTAAAAATCTGGTGGGTTTTGATTTTTTTGGTGGTGTGTCAGTGGGTGCGGCGGTGTGGCAGTGGGTGCGGTGGTGTTGGAGGCGGTGGCGGGTGGCGTTGGGGATGGTGGGTGGGTGGGTGGAGAGGGCCGGCGGTGGCGGTTTAGTTGGTTCAAGGCTGGTGGTGGCGGTTCGATGGCTGGGTGGTGGGCCGGCGGCAGCGCCGCCGTGAGCGGCGGAGGTCCCGGTCTCCTCCTGTGTTTGTTGATTCTTGATGATTTTCCCAAAGGTTTGATTTGTTTCTGTTTTGATTGGGGTTCTTTGATTCAATTGGTAGGGTTCTTTGATTCAATTGGTGGATTTGTTTCTGTTGATTCTTGATGATTTGGTGGGTTTTGATTATATTGGTGGGTTTGTTCAGCATGTGGGTTTTGATTCAAAAAGTTTGGGTTTTTTTTTTGAATCTTTAAACCGTTTGAATATGGTGCCTTATTTTTGAATGTTTGAATCTGTGGGTGTTGTTGGGTTTTGCTGGTGTTTTGTTGGTATTTTTTCGAACAGTGAACTATGTAGGTTATGATCCGTTTTTAGTTTGGGGCGATGATGATGAAAAAAACCCGCATATTTTGATGACGATGGCGCGGCAAGAACGGCGGAGGGTAGGTTTTTGAACCTGCAACCCCACTTTGCAGCCTCTGATTATCGGAAAATCTGAGCCAAAATTTCGTTTTTTTTTTCAAAAATCCACTCGTTCTTTTGATTTTTGTTTGTTGGTTTTTTTTTTTGAGGCGTCGATGATGATAGCAAACTATCTGAGACACCCCCCGAGTGTGCGATTTTCTGTTGCGTTCGGTTTTGTGTAAAAACATTTTTGTAAAAAAAAAAGTTAAACCGTAAACTTGCTAACGTAAACCGTAAACTTTTTATCGTAAAACGTAAAAACGTGAAGCGTAAAAAGTGTTACGTAAATTTTTTCGTAAGTTTTACGTAAAACGTAAAACTTTTAAGTTTTACGTAAAATGTAAATTTTTTTTCGTAAGACGTAAAAAGTTTTACGTAAACCGTAAACCGTAAAAAGTTTTACGTAAAACGTAATTTTTTTTCGTAAAACGTAAAACATAAAGTTTTTTTAGTAAAACGTAAAAAGTTTTACGTAAAACGTAAAAAAGTTTTACGTAAAACGTAAAACGTAAAAAGTTTTACGTAAAACGTAATTTTTTTTTCGTAAAACGTAAAAAGTTTTTCGTAAAACGTAAAAAGTTTTAGGTAAAACGTAAAACATAAAGTTTTTTTAGTAAAACGTAAAAAGTTTTACGTAAATGTCATTTAAAAACCGGCGCGTAAAACGTAAAAACGTAAAAAACGTTAACGTAGAAAACCGGCGTGTAAAACGTAAAAAAACCGGCGCGTAAAACGTAAAAAAAACGTTAGCGTAAAAAGCCGGCACGTAAAACGTAAATAACGTTAACGTAAAAAAACGGCGCGCTGAAAAAACGACGCGTTGAAAAAACGACGCGTGAAAAAGCCGAGCGTAAAAACGGCGCGTCAAAAAACGAGGCGTGAAAAAAGCCGGGTGTAAAAACGGCGCTTTGAAAAAACGTCGCGTTAAAAAACGTTGAAAAAAACGGCGCGTTGAAAAAAACGCCGATTGAGAAAAACGGCGCCTTTAAAAAACGGCGCACAAATAAAATTCGCGTAAAAAACGGGACGTAAAAAACGTCACGGTAAAACGGGACGCCAAAAACCGGCGCGCAAAAAAATTTGGTTTGTTAAAAAAATGTTAATTTAAAAAGAGATTTTAATAAAAATATTCTTTTAATAAAAAATTATCACAAAATCTGAATTAAAAAAATGATTTTTAATAAAAAATTGTTATACAAATCTGAATTTTGAAATATTGTTTAACATAAAATTCTGTTTTTTTAATATAAAGTAATTAATGAATAAGACAAAAAGACAATTAAATATAATATATATATAAAGACAAAATAGTGTAATTTTACTATGCTACCCTTTTGGATTAAAATATTAAAGACATAATAAGACAAAATCTATTTAATATTAATTTTAGTTACTTTAAATCTCATCCATCCATCTCCTTGATCTAAAGGCTAGAAAGTGGTTCTCTCAGTTCTTACAACTGGAGGTGGTTTTCATTTTAGCGGTCCCCTATATATATATATATATATATATATATATATATATAGAGAGAGAGAGAGAGAGAGAGAGAGAGGAGAGAAATTGCAATAAAAAATCTAGCGAATTATTATCATTATTAGAGTAAACTCCCTGTGGTTTGGGCACTTTTTTCATTTTAGTCCAAATCTCAAACTTTTTAAATCTGGATCCCTGTGGTTTCACTTTTATTGCCATTTTAGTCCAAAATTCAAAAACTCTCTTTTTTTACTGTTGCAACCTGCCTATTTTGTCTTTTTGTTGAGGGGCATTTTTGTCCATCTGATTTTAATATAACATATTAATAATTAATAAACTAAATTAAATATATTTAATTCCTTTATACCCTAATATAAACATACATTTACATACAGGTCATCTTTATTGTCATCCTCCCCCAAATCATCACCCCCCAAATCATATTACCCCAAATCATTGCCGACCTCTTGCCAAGACCAGAGACTTACACTGATTTTTAGTTAATTTGGAGAGCAGAAAATGGTGGGTGTGTATCTATTTCTCATAAAACTCAACCTACAAGATCCATATGGTCAACAATCCCTGGTCAACCATTCATTTTTGCTGCAATGGCTGAAACAGAGGTTACAAAAAGCAGGGGATCATTCATGATCAAAGATCGAAATGTTAGATTTTTATGTAATCATCAAACTGTTGAAGATATTAAGGTTTTGAAAGAAAATGAACAAGATTTTGAATCTGGGTGTGTTCAATTTGGATCCAAATACCCTGTTGTTAAAGTTTTTGAATTTGGGTATGAACAAGATATTAAGGTTTTGAAAGAAAATGAACAAGATTTTTGAAAGAAAATGAACAAGATTTATGTAATCACCTTCATCTCCACCGTCACTCACCTCCGGCAATCCACCATAGTCACTCACTCACCTCCGACAATCCACCATAGTCACTCACTCACCTCCAGCAATCCACCATCGTCATCATCATCGTTATTCATCATCAGCATCATCTTCCCCAAAAAAACCTTAATCCCACACATCGTTCATCACATTCATCTCCACCGTCACTCACCTCCGGCAATCCACCATAGTCACTCACTCACCTCTGGCAATCCACCATAGCCACTCACTCACCTCCAGCAATCCACCATCGTCATCATCATCGTTCTTCATCATCAGCATCTCTTATCATCATCATCACTGTTCATCATCTCCGATCTTCACCAGTGTGCATCGTCAACGTTCATCATCATCGGCCCTGGTCATCTTCCATCACCACACAATCTTCATCTCTGTTCGTCACAATCACCTCCGACACTGAACACCACCACACATCGTTCATCACCTTATTTTTGGGGAAGATTATCTGCTTCGATTTTGTGGGTTAGGGTTTTTTTTTTTTTTTTTTTTTTGGGAAGATGATGGTTAAATGGGAGAAAATGATGGTTAAATTAGGGTATAAAGGAATTAAATATATTTAATTTAGTTTATTAATTATTAATATGTTATATTAAAATCAGATGGACAAAAATATCCCTGAACAAAAACACAAAATAGACAGGTTGCAACAGTCAAAAATGGAGTTTTTGAATTTTGGACTAAAATGACAATAAAAGTGAAACCACATGGACATAGATTTAAAAAGTTTGAGATTTGGATTAAAATGACAAAAGTACGCAAATCACATGGACCAAAATGAGAGTTTACTCTTATTATTATTATTATTATTATTATAAACTAAAAATGAAATGTGATTGTGGTTGCCAATTGGCATTGAGAGGATTCAATCATGAAGGTCAAGGGGTAAAATAGGAATATGAATAGAAATTTGAAAGCTGGTGCTCACCTCAGATGGGACCCAGGGTGGGGCCCATTGGTGACCTGTGAAACCAACATTTTCTGACCTGTCCGTGAAGAGATTATTATATTCCCACGTGGCTTAGCTGGGTGGTTAACTAACAGCAATCACGCCGTTAATTTCACCCGGAATCAATCACCCACCTCCACATGTTATCAATCATTACAAGACGACTTCATATTTAAGGTTAGGTTTATAATATATATCATTAAATACATTATATTGTTAACTTATTATTTTTTTTTTTTATCAAGGGTTTTCGCCAAATCAGCCGTATGTTCAACCCAGTTGGCAAGCATAAACCTTAACCTTTTTTTTAATTAAAACCGTTCACTAAAATATTGACATTTGTCCATTTTTATATGTGATGTGTCGAGTTGACGCATAACTTACATACTTTTGCTTACAAATCGCAAATTCGACGCATAACTTACACGCATATGCGCCGAATAAAGAAAAACAAAACACGCCACGATGGTGTAGGAACTTACACGCATATGTGATACCCCTTTTTCCGGCTGATGACCCGTGTCCTGTATGTCGGAAGTGTTGCTTGGATTCTTTTGGGGAGCATGCAGTACATTGCAAAGAATTACCGGGCTTTAAGTATCGACATGATTTAGTTCGAGATGTGCTGTATGATGTCCTTAAGCGAGCAGGGATCTCGGCAAAAAAGGAAGCTCCGGTGAACTTCTTGACTGATCCATTAGAAGGGAGATCTACGCTACGGCCCGCGGACATTCTTGTTTTTGGATGGGAAGGAGGGAAACACGTGTGTGTCGATTTGACAGGTGTGTCCCCCCTCGTTGGGTTAAGGGACCACGGGTTTGTGGCGGGACATGCGATTACCAAGGCAGAGGCGGGCAAAGTAGCTAAACACGAAAAAGCTTGCATCGAGAATCAGCACGTGTTCGTCCCGTTCGCTTTCGATACATTTGGCGCTCTCGCCCCTGACGCGGTGCGGTTCCTTAAGCGGGTTCAACAGGTGGTAAGCAGTAACACCGCACATGTTAAGGGGCAGAATTTTGTGTTTAGCAGGGTAGGGTTTGCTATTCAGAAAGGGGTAGCGGCGCAGCTTGTTGCTCGTCTACCTACCATTAGTTTGTAATCGTATTGAGTTTGTTCAATTATAATAAAATCGAAGATTCATTGATGAATAAAAAAAAATTACAACCATACCCCTGAAAAACAAAACCTGAATGCATCAAAAGCAAACCCATTTTTCAAAACAATTTCTAAAAACTTGGTTTTTAGTCGTTATATACTTTTATTGATCTAACCACGGGTGTCAGCCCAGTGGTCACCGACACCCATCTAAAACCGGTTCGGGAGTCTAAAGTGGCGCGGGTTCGAATCCTGCTTGCAGGCTCTTCGTTCCCCTCGAACTCGGCTGGGTATTCACCGCCAGACAACGTTGTCGGGTCGCTAGCTTGGGAAGGGAAATCTCTTCCGCGGTCAGAGATACCATGCAATTACCTTTTTTTTTTTTTTTACTTTTATTGATCATAACTATCTCTAATAATTATCGCGACTCTTTTTCTCAAAACACTTTTCTCAACAAACTTCTCTAAACAACTTTTAGAAATTTAATTAATATTGTATTTATGGCAAAAGAAGATGAGAGTTTGTCAATAGTGTTGCTAGGTATTTACCTTTTAATTGTTTTATCCGTCCTATATATATACCTACCGATATCACATATGGTAGAGTGATCTCGTGTGTCTAAAAAAGTGGGTAATAATAACAATAGTCTTATTAACTATGGTCTGATAAGAACTATAACTATCATATTACACATAAATTATATTGATTTCTACTTAATTAAATGATATAAATTTAATTATATGAACTACTAAATATTGTAGATTAAAAAAAACACCAATCAATCAATCAATCAATCATGCTCAGTAAAATCTCACAAATAACGAAGCTGTTGGTAGGGTCTAGAGAGGATGGGATGTAGGCACACCTTAACTCTACCTCTAAGGATAGAGATGTTGTTTTCAGTGAAACACTCGGCTCCCAAACACCAAAGAAAAAAATAAATAGAACATGAGGGGTGTGTTTGTATAAAGCTGCCAATATAAGGGTGAAGGGGGTGCTCACCTAATAGGTGAGTCCCCTCTCTTACGCCAAACCAATCCCCGTGTGCCACGTCAACTCCCCTCTTAAACTCCCCTAACACCCCAATTTGATGCACCACTCCCCTCTTAACTCCCCTTATTTTTTTATTCAAACAAAAAAAAAAGAAAAAAAAAAGAAAAAGTTTGATTGGTTGAAAGTGGGCTGGCCCACCATCTTTCCTCTCTCTCTCCATCGGCGAGAGCCCACCGCCTTGTCTACCTCTCTCTTGTTCACCGCTCCAATGGCGCCGCCCCCCTAATCGGTGAAACCCCTCCCCGAACCCCTCCCCGAATTACGCCCCGCCCACCCTAACATTAATGGTGAAAGAGTACATGGTAAACAAGACAAATATAACAGCACAAAAACCTATACACAAAGATACAAGATGAGAAACACATGTAAGTTCCACCTAACATGTAAGCTTATCTACGACCATACACTACCCCTAAAACACCCTCCCCTAGAAATCATTAACCTTAATCCTACCATTAGTCGAAATATAAATTGTAAAAACTCAAAATGATTTTAAAATCATAAATCGTAATTGATATATTTTAAAAGTTTGAAAGAAATTAAGAACTCAAAATGATTTAAAACTCATAACCATTAGTCGAAATTTCTCATTTAACCATCTCTTGTGTTAAATAAAAGGCGGAATCTCGAGACTTAATCCCTTCACGCTACATCAAGAGTAATAAGGGCTTCAGAAGTTGAATGGTAGGGCTGACATAACAAGTCAGGCACGAGAGGATAAAGACATGATAACCTGAGATGCTACATATGAACACGACATGATATTATCGTGTTATTTTTTTAACATGATTACAACCTGTTTAGAAACAGGTCGAGACAAACAACCGGTTAACAAATCTGTTTAGGAACACAATAAATATCACATATTAGGAATTTGCTAGTGAAACAGAAATGTTCAAAAAGTTCATAAAGTTTTAACTAGTACATAATCCTTAACATATTAATTCTAAGCAAATTTAAAACAAAAATCCTTAAAAGTCAAATCATAACATACATTACAAATATAAACAGGTCGCTAATAGGTTAACATGTCTTTAACTTGTTTAGACATGAATTTTATCATGTTCTAACGTGTCGACCTGTTTAAGACATGAAAGTTGTTAAGCCAAATGCTAAACCTGTTAAGAAGGTAACATTTCAAGTTATATTAACATGTTCATGTCTAATTGTCAGGCTGTCAACCCTATTAAATGGTAATGTGACTAAAACCACTTTTTGTTCCTCTCTTAGCCCCTCTACCTCATCATCTAAGGCATACAACAAACTTCTCTTTTGTAGGCTAGATGTTCAAGAATATTTGGCATGGGATATCGAATATTGTTGGTGTATTTAAGAAGACTTCATTTATTTGTGTGATAAATAAGACGTATAAGTTCATATACTCCTGTTAAAAGTTGTTTTATGTTGAACGTCTCTAGTATTAACAAAATTTGGTTTGGTTTATGACTTTTGTAACAGTGAGACACCAGTTTTTCGAGATTAGTGTTACATTATGGTATAAGAGTTCATACTTTTTATTGTAGAAAACTTAAACGTAATAAACTAAAACATACAAACTAGTGTGAAAGTTATAATCCCTACACATCCTTAAGTTCGAGGGTTGTTCCGTAAATAGTTAATAGATAGTTTATGTTGTAAATAGAATAGTGTAACAAGTGCGAGGACCAGATGCGACTAAACAAAAATTTATAACCTACAACTAGATGGAGCGACACATCCAGGGGACGCATCTCTTCCCAATCGACTCCTACACCACAAGATCATCAGACGCGATGTTTCAAGAGTAGATACGTCCTTTCACTCGCATCTATTCAATTAGTATAAATAGGCTTGTAGTTTTCAATTGTATTACATCTTTGTACACATTCAGAATCACATGTAAAGATATTCGGTTTTATATTCAAGTTTGATTCATGTCTAGAGATCAAAGATCCATTGGGGCCAACAATTGCTATCAGAGCGTCAGGCTCTAGGCATTGGGAATCGTAAGGCAACGAATCGGCGGGAAGTCATTCGCGATCAGGTTTCATCATTCTAATTTTTCAATTCGCAAGTTTTAGTTTTTTCGGTTCAAGGTTGTCGAACCAGGGTTCTGTTCGAAATCTAGGGTTTTGATTTCGGGGTTATAGTGCGAATTAGATTGTCAGGAATTCAATTAATATGCGTTGTGGTTATTCGCGGGTTAAAGATTTGAGAGTTTGTTGAATTCAAGGGAATTGAATTTTACCAGCACAGTGGTTCGTATTGGTGGTCAGGAAATTTTAGAAACAAGAAAGTAAGGGTTGTGAGAATTCTAAGTTAGCAATCAGACTAGGGTTCGTGAGTGAATGAAACCGAGTACAAGAGCACAAAACAAGGTTTTTTTTCTTGTTCCGTTTGGAGTGCTAGGAAGAATCAAAATTTAATTCGGTAATTATACGCGATCAGTTCAATTCGCGAGTGAAGGCCAAAAGTTTAGAAGAAAAATCGAGCGAGTCGATCCGGAAGAAGAAGCCGGTGAAGAAGGAATCGTTTGAGTAATTCGAAGTGTGTTGTTAAGATCAAGTGATTCGAAGAAAAGCAATAATCGCTATTTAGAAAGAAACGTGTGATTTTGTCCGTGATGAACCGAAAGAGCCTAGGGTTCAATTGTGTTCAAGATTTTCAATTCATTGGACGTTTGTGATTATCTTCGATTCAGAAAAGAAAAATCGACAGTTGCAACAAATCGATTCAGAAAAAAATCGTTTCAGTGCGAAGGAAGAATATCAATCAATTCTGAAAAATTGATCAGAAACCCAGAAGTCAGTCACGAAGGCAATCAAAATCGATTCAGAAGAGAAGAAAATTGATTCAGATAATTCAATTCAGTCAACATCGAATCAGTATTGAAGGATAAGGAAAATCGATTCGGTATAACATCGATTCAGAACCAGAGCCACGAAGAAAGAACGCATCAGAGAATAAAAAATCGATTCAGGTTAAATCGATTCAGAGCAAAAAGAAAATCAAATAGATTGAGTCTCGGTTCAAGATACTCAGAAAAATCGATTCAGAATCAGAAATCACAAGCCATAAATCGATTTCAGAAACAGAAGTCGAGTGAAGCGATAGAAGGGTTGTGAAGAAACAAAGTGTTATGCAAAGAAACACGGTATTGCAGCGAATGCAGAAAAGAGAAAATGATGCAGTGAATGCAGGAAACAAGAAGAGAAATTGTTGCAGTGAGTGCAGAAAAGGTGCAGTGGATGCAGAGGAAAACGATTCCGTGTTTCGTGGGCAAGTTATTCAAGACCGGGTGAAGTTCGTGTTGAGACAACTACACAAGAAAAGGTTTGTGTGATACAAATCAAGTACGGTCAAGACAAGTGTGAAGCAAAATGTTCGTGTGAAGCAAGTTCGAGTGAAACAAGGTTCGTGAGGAGCAAGGTTGGTGAATGAGAAGATTCCATGTGAAGTGTTGAATACCGAGAATATTCGAGAAGATAAAACTGTTCGGAGTTCAAGATCTACAACAACTCAAGGATATTCGTGATCAGGGGGTGAATGAAAGTTATAATCCCTACACATCCTTAAGTTCGAGGGTTGTTCGGTAAATAGTTAATAGATAGTTTATGTTGTAAATAGAATAGTGTAACAAGTGCGAGGACCAAATGCAACTAAACGAAAATTTATAACCTACAACTAGATGGAGCGACACATCCAGGGGACGCATCTCTTCCCAATCGACTCCTACACCACAAGATCATCAGACGCGATGTTTCAAGAGGAGACACGTCCTTTCACTCGCATCTATTCAATTAGTATAAACTAGTGTGAATTTTTCCGCACTACGCAGCGGGAATTCAGTCGGTATCGATTCGGTCCATTACGATAAAAACACTCGCTAGAGCAATAAAAAATGTTTAAGTCGTATTTTATATTGAACGAAAACCATAAAAACGAACACTGGTACTTAAACTAATATAAATATACAGTAAAGGACATAAATTTAAGAAAAGTCAAAGAAAGTTTAACCATATTAATGAAAACTTATAAACTGAGAAGGTCACAAGAGGCAAAATAAAAACTTAAAGGAACATAATGTAAACAAAGAAACTTTACTGTTTCTCCTTTGTGTTATGAATTAATAATATATATAAATAGGCTTGTAGTTTTCAATTGTATTACATCTTTGTACACATTCAGAATCACATGTAAAGATATTCGGTTTTATATTCAAATTCGATTCATGTCTAGAGATCAAAGATCCATTGGGACCAACATAGTGATCAGATGTTGGTTAGGATTTCATCTCACATAGATGTTAATAAAAGTTCAATTAACACGAAATCTCTCTCTCATATGTATCTTCATATGTAGTAAGGCACGAACACCGAGTTGTATTCTCAATATTATCAAATACGACAACCAGGAAATTATCTATAAATAAAAGATAATACAATAACGAGGGACCATGCTAACACACGTTCTTTAGAAGGTATTCTGTTAGCACCAGATGATATATCTATGTCAGTTAACACCTTATTACCTATTAGGAGTTCATCATCGTTTCAAGAATTGTTTGTTGTCAGGCAATCCTCTTTGTATAAACATAGCAAAGCCATTAAGAAGCATTATGAAACACAAGTAGGACACTCTGCCCATAAAGAACACACCATAGCTTAAACCAAAATCCAGTTCCATTTTCATTCTTTCTCAACACATACAAAAAGAAGATCGGTAATAGTTGTGGCCATTTATTGGCTGAATTGGACGGCCAGTGTAATAATGCCAGGCAGCTCCCCTATTGGCCCAACAAATTTACACTTTTACTCTACGGCCAAAATGATAATTTATAGAGACTATGGGGCAGATATATTAAAAATTCTTATTTTGAGCTAATATAGTAAAAGCGATATAAGCACAGGGAAGTTGATTGACTTTAAAGGGGGACGCTATAGTGGTAAGGGGGCTTTATACCACACCCTATATAAGTTAAAGGAGAGGGCTTTAAAGCCCTTGTGTGACATGACGGTGAGGTGGCGCTAAGATGATGTGATAAAGCCTCTAGCCACACCCTCCGGCCTAATATTGGTCCATGAATTGGGCGGCCAGGGTAATAGTGCCAGGCAGCTGCCTGGCACTCCCCTATTGGCCCAACAAATTTACACTTTTACCCTTCTTTAAAATTACGATTTTGCCATCAGTTTAAAAATATGTTTTTGTCCTCACATAAAAATAAATTTATGTTTTTGTTCTCAGCTAAATATTTAAATTTTTCCCTCGGTTCAAAATTACGATTTTGTCTCGTTTAAATTACATTTTTGCAATTAGTTTTTTTCCTTAAAATTACGATCTTGCCATCTGTTCAAAATTATGTTTTTACCCCACTTAAAAATAAATTAACGCTTTTGCTCCCAATTAAAAATTTCAATTTTCTCATCGGATCAAAATTAGGATTTTGCCCCGTTTAAATTTACAGATTTGCCCTTAGGTTTTTTCTCACAACTACGTTACGATTTTGCCCTCAACTTAAATTTACATTTTCTCCATCTTTTTTTGTTTGTTTTCCTGGTTAAATTACAATTTTGCCCCCAATGTAAAATTACAGTCATGCTATCAGCTGCCTGGCACTCCCCCATTGGTCCATTTAATTTACGATTTTATCCCTGAAATAAAATTATGATATCGCCCTCAGTTAAAAGTTACGTTTTTCCCATCGTTGTAGTTTTTTTTAGCAAAACTATAAAAGTTTTTTGTTTTCATTAGTTAACTCCATTTAATTTTTTTCCCATGTCAAGGATCTGCCTAACACTCGCTCATTAGTCCTGAAAAAATACAGTTTTGCCCGAGCCGAAAATTACGATCTTATCATCGTTTTAGTTTTTTTCCTAGCAAAATTATAGTAGTGTTTTTTTAATTGATTGAGAATTATTCGGTCATCGCCCCGCAACGCGGGCGGGGCAACTACTAGTTGCTAACAAAAATCAAACCATAAACCAAAATCATCCATGCAAAACTAAGACAACACGGTGTGGGCGGCGTGGAAGCCCCTTCACGCCAGGCACACCACCCCGCGTATGGCGTGGAGGGCGGCGTTGTGAGTGGGGCTTGAGGATCTCCACCGACGTGGAAGGCAATTTTGTCGGTGATGTGGCGCGAGTTGATTGGTGGTTTGTGGAAGGAGGTTTGTGATTGCTAAGTTTTTTTTAAACAAAAGGTAGGGCCCTTTCCACACCCAACACCACCCCATGCTTTTTTTAACACGCCCCTTTGCTGACGTGTCTGCCACATAACGCTCAGTGGTGAAGCTTGAAGTTTTCATCGGGGGGGGGGGGGGTCGAAAACGTATATACCAAAAAATTTCTATAGAACCGGGGGGTCGAAAACGTAGATACCCAAAAATTTCTATACGAAAACTACATGTACAACACTACTGAACGAAAAGTTCGGGGGGTCAGGCGCCCCTCCCACTACTAGAAATCTGGCAATTTCTGACCAAAATTTCCGACAAAACAAATTTGGTCGGAAAATTCCGACTATTTTCCAACAGAATACCAACAAAAAGAATAAACAAATTTTAGCGACTACTTTCCGACAATTTACCGACCAATAAAAATATGGTCGGAATTTTGTAGGAAAGTTCGGACGAAGTTCCGAAAAAAAAACAATAAAAGCAAAAAATAAGTGGTCGGAAAATGGTCGGAAAACTTAAATAAATAAAAAATAGAAAAACGTTTGTTATACTACCGATCCTAATAGTATACACATACGTCCGTATAAGTATAATACGTATAAGTTGGTAAAATACAAAATATTTGATGTATAGTTATGGTGCGCAAAAGGGGGAACCGAAAAAATAACGTTTAAAACTCGAAAACGAAAATTAAAAAAACAATGGTCGGAAACTAGTTGGAAACTTCCGACCATTTTCCGACCAAACATTTATATTATTGTTAATTTTTGGTTTTTTTAATAATGATTGATCATGATATCATACACATACCTACGTATATGTATTGTGTGTGAATGTGTGCACTTGTATCTATGTGTATGTGCGTGTGTGTATAGGTATGCATGTGTCTCAATGTATACATAATTGTATAGTGAAACAGGCAAGTTTAAGTAACCGATCCCGATAGTATAGACATACGTCCGTATAAGTATAATACGTATAAGTTGGTAAAATACAAAATATTTGATGTATAGTTATGGTGTGCAAAAGGGGGAACCGAAAAAATAATGTTTAAAACTCGAAAACGAAAATTAAAAAAGAATGGTCGGAAACTAGTCGGAATGAAGTAACTAGTAGTCAACCCTTGTGCCTTGTTACATATATTAATATGGCGGCGCAAACAATTAATGAAGAGGATGAAGGATCTGAAGGGGAACAATCTGAAGAGGATGAAGGATCTGATGATGAAATGGTTTATCCTGACCATTTTTTAGATGAAGAGTGACTTGATACTTAGGAACATTGTTTGTTGTTATACACTTTGAATTCTTTGTGGTTTATCATATGGTGTGTCCTTTTTAATCGTTTACTATCATATCGTTTGTTAGTTATACATTATGTTAATTTGACTATTCTTGTTTTTTTATAAACGTAGGTTCTTGGCGGTGATATCCAATTATGACTGGTCGTGAGCGTGTCCCTTCTTCGGGGGATGTATCATCAAGCGGTGGGCGTGGGTGTGGGTATGCATCTGTCCCTAGTGGTGGACGTGGGCAAGCATCGGACTCCAGTGGTGGGTGTAACAACTCTCACTAAAATTATTACTTATTGTGTTAATTATCCAATAAGGAAACCCTAATTGAGAAACCCAAGTAATCCTGTATAAACCCTAAAATTTTCAGAACAATCAGAATCAGGATCAGGGCCCCTAAAACTCAGGGGGGGGTAAACCCTAGCTGACGATTATCTAAACAGTTTGCTGTAGAAAATAAATTAGTCGAACGACCAACTCAGCTAAGCTACCCATGAACGTGGCCACCCTATGCTAGAAGTAGGTCCGTCGTGCCACGCGAAGGAGACAGGTCTCCCTGTCGCGCCACGCGAGGGAACCAAATTTTCAGTATATATAGAGGGGTGTGGCATTTGCACTGTGGTGTTGGTTTGACGATCAAATTCCAATTATACGCTGAGATATCGTTTAATTACTACAAACACACACGAATCACTAAACGCTGCCGCGATAAACAGGGTAATAACTCGATCGCTATTACGATTCAACGTCCGATCGATTGAAACTATCGAATGAATGTTTAAGTGCTGCTCAAATTAGGGTTTATACTTTTTCATTCGTCGTTAATTCGATGGATGTTTAAGTATCGCACTTTGTCATTTGTTGTGAGGGTTTAATCTCGTGAATTGTCGTAAATGCTGTATTAGTTACTAACCCAGTTCGTGCGCATTGTTATTTAAATTAGGTTAAACAAGCTAATCAGTAGACTAAACTCCGCCCGCATAAATCTGCAATGTGAGTCATTCTCTTTCTATCAAACTTGCTTTCGAAATCATGTTTGTTTTCCAAAAGTTATAATTACAGGGATTAAGTCTTTGTAGTCTTCATTACAGCCGGTATGTGGAGTTTTGTATACATTGCTTGATAACCGTCACCATTGGACAACGAGTTAGCCAAGGGGTGATATGACCATAGTCACAGACACCATTGGACAACGAGATAGCCAATAGGTGGTCGAGTGACAAATACCGTGGGTATATGGTTGACATGTAGAAACATTGTAATCGCTCTTAATACTGTAAATTATAACATTGCATCGTTTTAGACAAAAAGAATGATTCACTCAGTAGTTCCCCGCTGACAAAACTGTAACAACTCTCACTAAAATTATTATTTATTATATTAATTTTCCAATAGGAAACCCTAATTGAGACCCCCAAGTAATTCTGTACAAACCCTAAAATTTTCAGAACAATCAGAATCAGGATCAGGGCCCCTAAAACTCAAGGGGGGTAAACCCTAGCTTACGATTATCCACATAACTTGCTGTAGAAATCAAATTTATCAATTTCATCAACTCAGCTAAGCTAGTTAGGGACGTGGCTACCCTATGGTGTAGGGTGACCCCTCGCGCGACGCCCCCACGTAGACCCCTCGCGTCACGCGAGGGGGTCAAATTTTCAGTATAAATAGAGGGCTTTGGGACTTGCATTTCGGCGTTGGAACGACGTTCAAATTCCAAATATACGCTGAGATATCACTTAATTACTATAAACACACACGAATCAACAGGGTAATAACTCGATCGCTATTACGATTCAACGTTCGATCGATTGGAACTATCCAATGAATATTTAAGTGCTGCTCAAAATTGGGTTTATACTTTGTCATTCATCGTTAATTTGATGGATGTTTAAGTATCGCACTTTGTCATTTGTTGTGAGGGTTTAATCTCGTGAATTGACGTAAATGCTGTATTAGTTACTAACCCAGTTCGTGTGCATTGTTATTTAAATTAGGTTACAAGGCTAATCAGTAGGCTTAAGCTTTGCCCGTTAAATCTGCAATGTGAGTCATTCTCTTTTTACCAAACTTGCTTTCAAAATCATGTTTGTTTTCAAAGTTATAATTACAAGGATTAAGTCTTTGCAATCACCAAGTTGCAGCCGGTATGTGGGGTTTTGTATACATTACTTGATAACTGTCACCATTGGACAACGGGTTAGCCAAGGGGTGATATGACCATAGTCACAGACACCATTGGGCAAAGGGCTACCGATGGCTGGTCGAGTGACAAATACTGTGGGTAGTTGGTTGATATATAGAAACATTGTAATCGCTCTTAATATTGTAAATTATAACAAAAGTATCATTTTAAGTAAAATGAATGATTCACTCAGTATTTCCTCGCTGACAAAACCTTTTTCAAACATGTTTCAGGTAATCTGTTATGATCCAGGAAAAGTGCCATGAAGCACTATAAGCTGAAGGAAGTGGCTCAATATGAATAAATAAAGAAACATGTTTTGTAAAATAAAGATTTCCCAGTGAAATCATTTTATTGTAAATTACAGGGTTTTATCCCTAAATTATGTAATAAAGTAAACGGGCATTTTTAGTAATAAAAGATCCTATATTAAAGACTTCCGATGTCGCCTAAATTAAATACCACGGGGTTCCTGTCCCGCGGCTCTTGACCGGGTCAAACCGGGGCTAGGGCCGTGACAGGAAAAGGTGGTATCTATGACACCCCAGGAAAACCAGGAAACCACGCAACCTAACTAGCTTCCTCAGTAACGACGTGCTAAATTTCGGTACGAAACTTCTTTCAACTTGGGGATGATGTGACAACCCGTAACTTTGAGGTAAAAACCCGTTTGTTTCACTTTTATAAATCAAGTCAGATACTTATTTGATTTGATGAACTAATATTATATTTTATCCATATCGCTTCGAACCAATCCGAATCGTTTGAACCGTAATCTGATTAATATATACTAAGTGGATTATTATTAGTGGTACTAAAAAAAAACCTTTAACTATAGTATACACCAATATGCCACAAGTTAAACCTAACCTTCACTTCTTCTTTTCCTTTCTTTTCTGTTGGTCTCGATCCAATTAAACAAGCCTATAATCCAACCCAACATCACCATTCGGCCCACCCCTCCAAACCGCCATACTTACATGTATATGATTGTACGTATCATGTATGCAATCAGATATCAAACCCTAACCTCCCACTCCTCAGCCTACGGCAGCGATATTCGCTAATTTACACATATTTTAGTCCCCCATTTTATCCCCATTTTATGCGTTTTCGGCCGTAAAATCGTCATTCGGATACTTAATTATGTATACTTTTGTTTACAGGCCTAAAACAGCATACCAGACAAGATGATAGTGAAAACGATGACTTTCCGGACAAAACGACGAAGCTGCGAACATTCTGTTAGAAAACTGACCTGGGCATGCAGAACGGTCGTGCGATCTGAGGAACGACCGTGCATCTCCGACAAATCAAGACCAGCCGGTGATGAACGACCAGTGCAACACGGCGTGCAAGGCCATCCCGGTGATGCTCGGTCGTGCCATACATTGCACCCCGTGCGGATCCGATGATCAGCTAATTCCCGGTGATGAACGACCAGTGCTGTAGTCCGTGCAACAAGATCCCGGAATGGCACGGTCGTGCCATATGAAGAACGGTCGTGCGAGACCGAAGACCAGTCAACTCTGGTGATGTCATGAACAGTAACTCCAATAATGCATAAAGTGAACGGTCGTGCGATCGGTGCACGACCGTGCGACATCGAAAAAATATAAAAAGCGAACAGAAGCATTCTGTTCGTAACTCTGGAATTTTGGAGAGCTTCACAGGCGATTTTCAGGCTCCGGAAGCAATAGCTTTAGCCCGGATTCAAGCCACATTGTTCGGGTTAGCTCGATTACTATCCGGATTCTCATTCTTATGCTTGTTTATGGTTTGGTTTCTTAAATCTTTCCATATTTTTGTCAAGTTTCAAGCATTTAGATTGATTATTTATGTATTATTGTAGCCTTTGGGCAAAAACACAACAATCCCTTGCTTGATTATAGCCATTAGTATGTTAATCTTTGTTTGTAATGACATTTGGAAGTATTTTCTATGATTATCTTTGATGATTAGTTTGCAACCTTGTTATTGATATTGATTTCTTGATTATAAGTAATTGTGTTGGATGATTGGTACTTGGTTAGTTAAGATAGTTGAAAAATGAAGCTTAATTAATCATGTATTAGTAAACTTTTAATTTGGTTAACTAGTTTAACTTGGTTAAAATGTGGGCACCATGATACTAGAAATGGTTAGTGGTTTAATAAAATGTAATTATTGTTAATCAAGAAAGCTTGCCCTCATGGAAGCACCCTAACGGGTTAGATGGTGTTGTTATGAATTCTTGCCATGATTTGTTAGCTTAGTTAGTAGTGTCGGCCAAAATTGCTATCTTGGTGAATTTATGTGCAAGATTTGTAAAATGAACTTGGTTGTGATTTAATCTAGTTTATGCTTGTCTCGGTGGTTGCATTGTGTTTATCGGTGTCGCTTTCCTTGATTAAGTGCGGTTAGAAAACTCCTAACGGATGACTAACTTATTTTTAGGAGATTTTCATAGACATTAATCAATTGCACGTTAAAGAACAATTTTAGGTGGTTAAAGTGTGTTTATCGTTTTAACTTTCCGAATGATTGTCATGTTAGGATTCCCGAAAGGGATACTAATTGTCTTAAATTGGAAAATTGACCGGATGCTTCTAGTGCCAAAACCGACTTAGTTAACATGCTTTGGTTGTATATTAAGCAAGGCTATTTATCTATTTTAGTATTTGAAATCTACTATGTTTTATAAGTATTTGTTTATGCTTGCTTTAGTTTAATTAAAACCAAACAACTTATGTTTTTACCGGTAATTTAGTGACAAAGGTCTAGTATTATTTCTCCGCCCATTTCCGTGGATCGATTCTTGGTTCTTACCGATACTTTATTACATGTATGATGGGGTACACTTGCCTCTTTAACTGTGTATGGGCCTGTCCAACGTGAATGAAGCTTCCCGGGAAATAAGCGCAACCGCGAGTTGTAAAGAAGAACAAGATCGCCCGCTTGGAATTCTTTGTGGTCCTTCAAGCGTTTATCGTGCAATCTCTTCGTGCGCTCCTTGTACAACACGGAGCTTTCATAAGCGCGTTGTCGCAGCTCTTCTAATTCATGAATCTAGAGAAACCGGGCTTCACCTCCGCTTTTTAAGTCCAGATTTGCGGTTTTTAGAGCCCACATCGCTTTATGCTCCAACTCAACCGGTAAATGGCATGCCTTTCCGTAAACAAGCCAGAAGGGAGTAGTCCCAATAGGCGTCTTGTAAGCCGTACGGAAGGCCCACAACGCTTCATCAAGCTTATCCGACCAATCCTTGCGGTTTGCACCTACTGACCGCTCAAGGATTCTTTTCAGCCCCCGGTTCGTGACTTCCACCTGCCCGCTTGTCTGTGGATGATAGGGCATGGATAAACGGTGATGCACACGTAACCGGACAAAGCTCTCTCGAGCTGAATATTGCAAAAATGCGTCCCTCTATCACTGATAAGCGCTTTCGGAGCGCCAAACCGGGCAAATAAGCTTTTCAAAAATCTCACGACCACCCTGGCATCATTGGTGGGTAAGACCTGTGCCTCCGCCCACTTGGATACATAGTCAACTGCGACCAGGATGTACTTATTACCTCGTGAGGGGGGAAATGGTCCCATGAAGTCTATCCCCCAGATATCAAAGACTTCACAAACTTGAATCCAGTTCTGAGGCATTTCATCACGTGCCGATATATTTGTCGCCCTCTAGAAGGCATCGCACACTCTAACCCAACTCTGCGCATCACGAAATATAGTCGGCCAATAAAACCCGGAATCCAACACCTTCTTGGCGGTAAAGTTGGCTCCATGGTGGCCTCCGGTAGATCCCTCGTGACAATGGCGCAGAATATCGGTCGCCTCCTTCCCTGAAACGCATCTCCTAATCACCTGATCAGCACCAACCCGAAACAAGTAAGGGTCATCCCAAATGTAGTGATTGACATCCGAAAAGAATTTCCTCTTTTGCTGGTGAGTCAGTCCTTTAATCAGAATCCCGCAAGCAAGGTAGTTCGCAAGGTCGGCGAACCATGGCGACTCATCGCATATCTCAACACTCATCAAAGACTCGTGTGGGAAGTTGTCATTTATGGAATCCCAACGCGCGTCCACGATGTCTCCATGCTCTAACCGAGATAGATGGTCAGCCGCTACATTCAACGCACCCTTTTTATCTTGGATTTCAATATCGAACTCCTGCAGCAACAAGATCCACCTGATCAGACGCGGTTTGGCGTCCTGTTTGCTGAAGAGATATCTGATGGCTGTGTGATCAGTATAAACAACGGTTTTTGAAAGCACCACGTACGATCTAAATTTGTCAAATGCGAAAACGACCGCCAAGAGCCCTTTTTCTGTCGTGGTATAATGCTCCTGCGCGTCGTGAAGAGTCTTGCTCGCATAATAGATCGGGTGAAAGTGCTTTTCTCTCTTTTGTCCAAGAACGGCCCCTATAGCGTAATCACTCGCGTCGCACATAATTTCAAACGGCAGACTCCAGTCTGGTGCAACTAAAATAGGGGCCTCAATCAACTTTTGCTTGAGAAGGTCAAAGGCTCTCAAGCAATCATCTCCAAATATGAACGGAGCGTCTTTCTCCAACAAACGGGTCATGGGCCTAGCGATCTTTGAAAAATCCTTGATGAATCGCCTATAGAACCCCGCATGACCAAGAAAGCTCCGTATCACTCTCACAGAGGTGGGAGGCGGAAGTCGTGAAATGATATCCACTTTGGCTGGATCGACCTCCATACCAGCATGCGAAATCTTGTGTCCCAAAACTATGCCCTCCTTCACCATGAAGTGGCACTTTTCCCAGTTTAGGACAAGATTCGTCTCCTCACACCTCTTCAACATCTTTTTCAAATTTTCCAAACAATGATCGAAGGAATTCCCAAATACCGAAAAGTCATCCATGAAAACCTCCATAGAATCCTCGATCATATCATGAAAAATTACAACCATGCACCTCTGGAAGGTCGCTGGTGCATTACACAGCCCAAAAGGCATCCGCCGGTAGGCGAACGTGCCGAAGGGACAGGTAAAGGTAGTCTTCTCCTGATCCTCAGGAGCAATAGGAATTTGGAAGTATCCAGAGAACCCGTCCAAGAAATAGTAATACAACTTCCCCGACAGACGTTCCAACATCTGGTCGATGAATGGAAGCGGGAAGTGATCCTTGCGAGTAGCATCATTGAGCTTGCGGTAGTCAATGCAAACTCGCCACCCAGTGACGGTACGGGTAGGAATTAGCTCATTCCTATCATTTGAAACTACAGCCATACCACCTTTCTTAGGTACAACCTGCACCGGACTCACCCACACAGTGTCAGAAATAGGATAAATCATTCCGGCATCCAACAACTTAATCACTTCTTTCTTCACCACGTCTTGCATACTCGGATTTAAACGCCTCTGATGCTGTGCACATGGTTTGTACTCGTCTTCCATCAGAATCTTGTGAGTACAAAAAGAAGGATTGATGCCCTTGATATCCATGATTTTCCATGCAATGGCTCTCTTATGAAGTCTCAGAACCTCGAGAAGCTGATTTTTCTCATCCTTTTCCAATGATGCCGAAATTATGACCGGTAAGCGACGCTCCTCGTCCAGAAATGCATACTCGAGATGTGATGGGAGTTCTTTCAACTCCAAAGGCGTCGGATCTTCAACCGAAGGCTTTGCTTCCTCTTCTTTTACATGGCCAATTTCTAGAAACCTCTCCGGACTCTGGGAACCATCGTCACCAATCTGATAGACTGGCTGCTCGAAATCGTGGCCCTCCCGTGTAATGCCAATCAGGTCCCCACACGACAGACGTGTGTCCGAATCAATCTCGTCAACAGTGCCTTGAAAATGAGAGCACACGCATGCGTCGACAATGTCGACATAGTAAAGCATGTCACCGTGACTTTGCGGATGCTGCATTGATCTTTTAATATCAAATGTCACGTGCTCGTCATTTACCCGGAGCGTGATTTGGCCAGCTGCCACATCAACAATCGTCCTTGCTGTATTGAGGAACGGGCGTCCAAGTATTAAAGGCACTCTTGAATCTTCGACCATGTCAAGGATAACAAAGTCCACGGGGAAAACAAATTTATCGATTTTTACAAGCATGTTTTCCACAAATCCACGCGGATACTTTATTGAGCGGTCTGCCAACCGAATGCTCATCCTAGTGGCTTACAGCTCACCCAGATCCAGCTTAGTAAAAACCTTATACGGCATAAGGTTGATACTCGCTCCCAAGTCAGCCAATGCATGGCTAACAGACATGTTTCCAATCAAACACGGGAGCGTAAAACTACCCGGATCTCCCATTTTCGTGGGCAGACGGTTTTGCAGAACGGCGGAACAAGTTTCATTCATCACCACACATGATATATCCTCGAGCTTCTGTTTATTCGAGAGGATATCCTTTAGGAATTTCGCATACTTTGGCATCTGGGCCAAGGCTTCAACAAACGGTATATTAATGTGTAGTTGCTTAAACAACTCAAGGAACTTACCGTATTGCTCTTTGTTTTTCTGTTTCTTCAGCCTGCCTGGATAAGGTACTGGTGGAGTGTAATCTTTGACCGGTTCCTGGACTTGTGCTGTACTTGCTGGGCGTAGCCTGGCTTGCACCTCATCCGGTGTGTCAGTCAGGACCGCTCCAGTGATCGGTGGTGAGTCCGATATGACGGGTCCGGTAGTTTTTCCACTCCTGGTCATGATCGCATTCACATGCCCGCCCGGGTTTGGTTCTGTATTACCCGGAAGACCACCTGGGGGTCTTTTGGACATCATCTGCGCCAACTGACAAACCTGATTCTCGATATTCTGAATCGAGGCTTTCTGACTCCTCATTTCTCCCTCGTTAGCTAGAAAACGATCTTCGCTTTGTTGGTATCGTTTTTCGGAGCTAGAGAGAAGCTGAGCCATCATATCCTCCAGCTTGGAACTAGACTGAGGGGCCTGCTGCTGGGAGCTACTCCCAGTGCCCTGATTCTGGTACGAATATGGACGCTGCTGGTAAGGTTGGTTATATTGCTGGTACTGTTGACCCTGCTGGGGCGCTGGAGCACGCTGAGTGAACCCCAATGGGTTCTGATTACCTGTATTCGCTCGCCACCCAAAATTTGGGTGATTTCTCCAACCGGGATTATAGGTGTTGCTGTAGGGATTGTTCTGCGGCCTCACCTGATTACCCACAAAATCTACTTCTTCATGGCTCTCATATACGACTCCCTGAAAGCATGCACCAGGCTCATGTGACACTCCACACTGGTCACATCCCGAACCAGCTTGTGCAATCATCTGGGACTTATCGAATTTTGCTGAAAGAGCCGAGATTTGTGCAGTAATGGCCGTGTAGTCATCCACCGCGTGTGCTCTTGCGCGAGATGATGATGATGATGCTGCCCGGCCTCTATCTCCTTCACGACGCGAGCTGGATTTCAACGCAGCTTTTTCTATAATATCATACGCTTCCGTCAGCGTCTTAGTTCCTAGATCACCTCCTGCGTTCATGTCTAATCGCTCCTGTGTGTTGTAACTGAGCCCCTGATAGAACGTCAAAACCAGCTGTCGCTTGGAGAAGCCATGATGTGGAACATCAATCAACAAATCTTTAAATCTCTCCCAGGCCGCGTGCAATGACTCTCCCTCGTCCTGACGAAAGGAAACAATCCGGTTCCGAAGCTTGTTTGTATTCTCAGGCAGAAAATATTTCTGCATAAACTGCTCCGCCAACTGATTCCAGGTCCTGATGGACCCGGCTGGGAGTGACATAAGCCAAGCTCTAGCTTTATCACGCAACGAGAAAGGAAACAACCTCAACCGAATTGCATCCTCCGAAACACCTGTAATCCTAAATGTCGAACAAATAGCAAGAAAAGCAGCGATATGCCTCCCAGGATCCTCATGCTCACGTCCGTCAAACAGTGCTGAATTCTGCACCATGTTAATAATACTAGATCTAATTTCAAAAGTAGGTGCATCTATAGTGGGCTGAAGGATACGCGGCTCCAGGCCTGCCCTTCCGGGCTGATTCGTTTCATTCAAAGGTCGGTCGTCGTCCGCCATGACAACTCTCTCCACGTCCCCTGAGCTTTCGTCGTCAGAGATTATCACCGGCTCGTCAATTGCATTTGCAATGCGTTGTGCAATGACAAGTGACCTTTCGCGCAGCCTCTTACTTCTTCTAAGATTATGCGCTGGTTCGTCAGTCGGCTCAGCAATAGCGGGCGCGGGAGTTGAGGACATCAACCTGCAAACGAAAATTTGACACAGTGAATATTTTATTAATATAATAATGCTGTCTTTTTTTTTTGCTGAAAAGAAACAGAATATTATTGTAAATGGGCTGAAAAATTTATAAAAATCCTAAAATGGGCCCGAAATTTTATAAAAATTAAAGCAATGAAAATAATCGAATCGGCTAGTGTAAAAACGATTTTTAAGAGCCGAAAATTCAACGAATAAATGAATAAATAAATCCGGATTAAAACAAATAAATAGAATAAATGGGCAGGTGGAAGTCACAAACCGGGGGCTGAAAAGAATCCTTGAGCGGTCAGTAGGTGCAAACCGCAAGGATTGGTCGGATAAGCTTGATGAAGCGTTGTGGGCCTTCCGTACGGCTTACAAGACGCCTATTGGGACTACTCCCTTCAGGCTTGTTTACGGAAAGGCATGCCATTTACCGGTTAAGTTGGAGCATAAAGCGATGTGGGCTCTAAAAACCGCAAATCTGGACTTAAAAACCGGAGGTGAAGCCCGGTTTCTCCAGATTCATGAATTAGAAGAGCTGCGACAACGCGCTTATGAAAGCTCCGTGTTGTACAAGGAGCGCACGAAGAGATTGCATGATAAACGCTTAAAGGACCACAAAGAATTCCAAGCGGGCGATCTTGTTCTTCTTTACAACTCGCGGTTGCGCTTATTTCCTGGGAAGCTTCATTCACGTTGGACAGGCCCATACACAGTTAAAGAGGCAAGTGTACCCCGTCATACATGTAATAAAGTATCGGTAAGAACCAAATATCGATCCACGGAAATGGGCGGAGAAATAATACTAGACCTTTGTCACTAAATTACCGGTAAAAACATAAGTTGTTTGTTTTAATTAAACTAAAGTAAGCATAAACAAATACTTATAAAACATAGTAGATTTCAAATACTAAAATAGATAAATAGCCTTGCTTAATATACAACCAAAGCATGTTAACTAAGTCGGTTTTGGCACTAGAAGCATCCGGTCAATTTTCCAATTTAAGACAATTAGTATCCCTTTCGGGAATCCTAACATGACAATCATTCGGAAAGTTAAAACGATAAACACACTTTAACCACCTAAAATTGTTCTTTAACGTGCAATTGATTAATGTCTATGAAAATCTCCTAAAAATAAGTTAGTCATCCGTTAGGAGTTTTCTAACCGCACTTAATCAAGGAAAGCGACACCGATAAACACAATGCAACCACCGAGACAAGCATAAACTAGATTAAATCACAACCAAGTTCATTTTACAAATCTTGCACATAAATTCACCAAGATAGCAGTTTTGGCCGAAACTACTAACTAAGCTAACAAATCATGGCAAGAATTCATAACAACACCATCTAGCCCGTTAGGGTCCTTCCGTGAGGGCAAGCTTTCTTGATTAACAATAATTACATTTTATTAAACCACTAACCATTTCTAGTATCATGGTGCCCACATTTTAACCAAGTTAAACTAGTTAACCAAATTAAAAGTTTACTAATACATGATTAATTAAGCTTCATTTTTCAACTATCTTAACTAACCAAGTACCAATCATCCAACACAATTATTTATAATCAAGAAATCAATATCAATAACTAGGTTGCAAACTAATCATCAAAGATAATCATAACTTCCAAATGTCATTACAAACAAAGATTAACATAGTAATGGCTATAACCAAGCAAGGGATTGTTGTGTTTTTGCCCAAAGGCTATAATAATACATAAATAATCAATCTAAATGCTTGAAACTTGAAAAAAAAAATATGGAAAGATTTAAGAAACCAAACCATAAACAAGCATAAGAATGAGAATCCGGATAGTAATCGAGCTAAACCGAACAATGTGGCTTGAATCCGGGCTAAAGCTAATGCTTCCGGAGCCTGAAAATCGCCTGTGAAGCTCTCCAAAATTCCAGAGTTACGAACAGAATGCTTCTGTTCGCTTTTTATATTTTTTCGATGTCGCACGGTCGTGCACCGATCGCACGACCGTTCACTTTATGCATTATTGGAGTTACTGTTCATGACATCAGCAGAGTTGACTGGTCTTCGGTCTCGCACGACCGTTCTTCATATGGCACGACCGTGCCATTACGGGATCTTGTTGCACAGACTGCAGCACTGGTCGTTCATCACCGGGAATCAGCTGATCATCGGATCCGCACGGGGTGCAATGTATGGCACGACCGTGCATCACCGGGATGGCCTTGCACGCCGTGTTGCACTGGTCATTCATCACCGGCTGGTCTTGATTTGTCGGAGATGCACGGTCGTTCCTCAGATCGCACGACCGTTCTGCATGCCCAGGTCAGTTTTCTAACTGAATGTTCACAGCTTCGTCGTTTTGTCCAGAAAGTCCTCGTTTTCACTATCATCTTGTCTGGTATGCTGTTTTAGGCCTGTAAACAAAAGCATACATAATTAAGTATCCGAATGACGATTTTACGGCCGAAAACGCATAAAATGGGGATAAAATGGGGGACTAAAATATGTGTAAATTAGCGAATATCAAATCTCCCCACACTTGAACCTTGCTTGTCCTCAAGCAAGCTAAACTAAAATGCAATAAAAGATAGAATCAAACAAGAACGATAATTTACACACTATTTTATTGAAAACACTATAAACGGTTAGCCAGTTTTTCGAAAGACAACATCAAAAGACTCAAACCCAACAAGCATATGCAATTATATAGCGACAACCAAAAAGCCGTGACTTCACATTTAATTGACTCAACATGTTAATCTTCACACAACTCACAATGTTCACACACGCTCGGTTTTATTTATGAAACATACATAAAATGTGTACGTGCAAACACTCAATGTCTCGTCAATGAAATGTGTAATATCATAAGCTTGTTATAAGATCTCGTCTCTACCAACTAACATGCGAAAAAGTGTAAATCAAGAGGTCTTTACGGGTTGTAACGTTAGGCTTGGGCGAAGGGTATGGAAATGGATATTTGAAGTGGCGAAACGGTTAAGACTTGGTTTTAGCGTTTAACTAGCGATAAACAATACAACTATACATACTAACGCCTTAAAAAGGCGACTTTTGTGACACCGAGCTTATCAACAAGATTTAAACAATTTAGCATTAAAAATCGCTCGATTTTTGTCAACTTCACCCTATTTTAGGGTGTTTTATTTTCTGTTTGTTTTTTATTTATTATATTAATTGTCCAATAGGAAACCCTAATTGAGACCCCCAAGTAATTCTGTACAAACCCTAAAATTTTCAGAACAATTAGAATCAGGATCAGGGCCCCTAAAACTCAAGGGGGGTAAACCCTAGCTTACGATTATCCACATAACTTGCTGTAGAAATCAAATTTATCAATTTCATCAACTCAACTAAGCTAGTTAGGGACGTGGCTACCCTATGGTGTAAGGTGACCCCTCGCGTCACGCAACGTCCCTACGTAGACCCCTCGCGTCACGCGAGGGGGTCAAATTTTCAGTATAAATAGAGGGCTTTGGGACTTGCATTTCGGTGTTGGAACGACGTTCAAATTCCAAATATACGCTGAGATATCACTTAATTACTATAAACACACACGAATCACTAAACGTTGCCGCGATAAATAGGGTAATAACTCGATCGCTATTACGATTCAACGTCTGATCGATTGAAACTTTCCAACGAATGTTTAAGTGCTGCTCAAAACTGGGTTTATACTTTGTCATTCGTCGTTAATTCGATGGATGTTTAAGTATCGCACTTTGTCATTTGTTGTGAGGGTTTAATCTCATGAATTGTCGTAAATGCTGTATTAGTTACTAACCCAGTTCGTGTGCATTGTTATTTAAATTAGGCTACAAGGCTAATCACTAGGCTTAAGCTTTGCCCGTTAAATCTGCAATGTGAGTCATTCTCTTTTTACCAAACTTGCTTTCAAAATCATGTTTGTTTTCAAAGTTATAATTACAGGGATTAAGTCTTTGTAATCACCAAGTTACAGCCGGTATGTGGGGTTTTGTATACATTACTTGATAACCGTCACCATTGGACAACGGTTAGCCAAGGGGTGATATGACCATAGTCACAGACACCATTGGGCAAAGGGCTACCGATGGCTGGTCAAGTGACAAATATTGTGGGTAATTGGTTGATATATAGAAACATTGTAATCGCTCTTAATACTGTAAATTATAACAAAAGTATCATTTTAAGTAAAATGAATGATTCACTCAGTATTTCCCCGCTGACAAAACCTTTTTCAAACATGTTTCAGGTAATCTGTTGTGATCCAGGAAAAGTGCCGTGAAGCACTACAAGCTTAAGGAAGTGGCTCAAAATAAATAAAGAAACATGTTTTGTAAAATAAAGATTTCCCAGTGAAATCACTTTATTGTACATTACAGTGTTTTATCCCTAAATTGTGTAATAAGTAAACGGGCATTTTAAGTATTTAAAAGATCGTGTATTGAAGTCTTCCGTTGTCGCCTAAACTAAATACCAAGGGGTTCCTGTCCCGCGGCTCTTGACCAGGTAAAACCAGGGCTAGGGCCGTGACAGGAAAAGGTGGTATCAGAGCCACTGATTTAAGCCAATTAAGTATTCAGCAAAATACTTAAATTTACTGATTGCCATTTTGTGATTATATGTTTTATTATTTGAATATTTGATTACAGTATGGGTAAACAAAGACTTTCGGACATTTATCGTCAATTAGATAATACACCAAAAGATAAAGGATCATCCTCAAAATACTCCGTAGATACAGGGGAAGGAATATTTGTCCGTAAAGCCCAATTTGAGAAGCCACTTTCTCCTAATAAAAGAAGTTTGATTATTAGGAAAAGTCAGGAGAAAGAAAAGAAATCACAACCAAAGGAAGCGAAGGTTAATCAGGAAACCAAGAAAATAGGCAATAATCCACCATGGGAAGAAAAATTAGATGAAAAATGGGCAGATCTTTATATGTTAGCCACGGTAGCAGTAAATACCAACCTTTAAAAACTATTAGTACCCTGAACCAGTATTAGCACCTATATTACCTACAAGCCAGAAGTTCTAAAGAAAAGTTTACCCAGTAAATAAATAAGTTACGATAAACCCTAGTATATTTTAAATTTCAGTTGTCCTTTGTATTAAATAAATCACACGGTATGCAATAATACTTAAATATTTATCTGTGAATTTTTGTTATAAAATTTTAACTTAGCATTTTGTGTGCATTTTGCATATATGCTAAACAGCATGAATGAGTTATCTGAAGCCCTTCAGAATCTCAATCTCTATCCTGTACCAATAGAAGTTTCCAACAACTTTACTGGTTACATTGCTGATGTGGAGGAACCTATGGAATTTCAAGCTCCACCTCCAGAGAAATCAAAGCCTAAGAAAAGAAGAAGATATGTAGGATGGAGGAAAGTACGCAGGAGGAAACCAGCAATTAGGAAAGTCCCCAAAATAGAAAATCCTATGGATAAAGGAAAAGGGATCGAGATCGGAGAAAGTTCTAGGCCAGTAGGGATAGAAATCGGGGAAAATGTTAGGCAAACAAGGATAGAAATTGGGGAAAGTTCTAAGCAAACTGAAGAATTTACATTTCAGGAGGAATTAGATCATCTACTGGCAAGCTGTGATATTATTAGACCTATCACCAACAACGTCTACCCTTATCCTGCTGAAACCCAACTTCCCATAAATTTGGAACCAGCTATTCCAGACCCTCTAATCCACACCCAGCCTTTAGGAGAAATGAACGAGTGGTGGACTAACGACTGGCAGTTTCAAAACCTTCTTAATAACCCTTATACCTTTTTCCCTCAGTTCGACCTAGAACCTATACCAAACCCACCGATGAGTAATGAGAACCTAGCCGAACTCTGCCATTTTGGCGAGGAGCTGATAGGTACAGGGAATAGGATCCGGGAAATGGGAGAACAAATCTCCTGGAAATACGACGAGAGGGAACGTCGCAACTAAAATGCCAGTTGACAAAGGAATAGTGGGGTTGGGAGGCTGTGTTTGTATAATAACAGTAGTAATAAGAATATAACTCTGTAAAATAGCTTAAAAATAAAACTTCTGTAAAATAACAGTGTGTACGGATGCCTAATATAATCTATAAGAATGGAAGTCAAGAAATCGACAATTTTGGTTATACGTGTATTGTAAAAATTTGTGTGCTTATATGCAATTGTTTGTTATATTTTTATTTGACACTAAATAATTTACACCTATAATAATTACCAGATGGAAAACGCTCGTAATGAACCAGTTAATGAACTGAATCAATCTGAGCAAAATCAGGAAAATCAATTTATGACCAGGCAAGATATTGAGAATATCGTTGCTCAAGGGATAGCCAATGCTATTCCAGCAATCCTGGCTGCTGCCCAGAAACCTGCTGAACCTCAACAAATTATTCCTAGTAAACGTACTCAAGAAGATAATTGCAGTAATAGCATAAATGGAGGCGGCAACCATACTAATCACAATAATGATCCACGGCAGGCCCCACTTCCTAAGAAAATGAAAGCTGCAACGCCTGGTTGCACTTACAAAGAATTTCTTGCTTGTAAACCAGCTGAATTTGCAGGCAATGAAGGGGCGACTGCGACACTGCGTTGGTTAGAGAAAACCGAAACAGTAATTATGATAAGTAAATGTGCTCAAGAAGACAAGGTTATGTATGCTTCACATCTTTTTAAAGAAGGGGCGTTAGAATGGTGGATAACGGTACTTCAAGCCAAAGGAAGAAATATGGCCTATGCCATGAATTGGGAAGAATTTAAGCAGTTAATGGAAAGAAAATTCCGTCCCGAGTATGAAAAGGAACAAATGGCAAATAAGTTCCTGAGCCATCGTATGGTGGGTGTAGACTGTCGAGGATATACTTCAACATTCTTCGAGTATGCGAGAATGGTACCAACCCTGGCTTCGCCAGAACCGGTGCTTATTTCCTGTTATATTTGGGGATGGATTGGCGAAATCCGTAATATCGTTAAAGCTGCGAGACCTCGCACTATAGATGATGCGGTGGAATTAGCTAACACCCTAACTGACGAACTGGTACGTACAAGAGAAGAAAATCGGAAGAAGGAATTGGCTCAGAAAATTACCCAAGGATTTCGTGTGGGTAATAATAGAAATTTTAAGAAAAGAGGAACGGGGCAATCCTCAAATCCGCCTTTCTGCAGGAATTGCAGAAAGAAACATTTTGGAAGATGCAATGTAACCTGCAACTTTTGCAAAGTTGTAGGACATCGTGAAGAGGACTGCATAAAGAAAACAAAGGTCTGCTATAACTGTGGAGAAGCTGGTCATTTCAAACCAGAATGCCCTAAGTTAGCCAAACCAGCGGACATTAAAGCCAAACCGGCCGACGGAGCTACCATAAAGAATGCACGAGCCTTCCAGTTAACCACTCAAGAAGCAGAACTCATTCCAGATGTGATAGCTGGTACGTTCCTAGTACACAATGTGTATGCAAAAGTATTATTTGACTCTGGTGCAAACCAAAGTTTTATCAATACTTCATTCTGCCAAGCTCTTAATTTACCATTAACCAATCTTAGGCAGATTTTTACAGTTGAAACGGCAGATGGAAATTCTATTAACATAGATAAGGTTTTACGAGAAGGAAAGATAGAACTTTTAGGACATAAATTTTCTGCAAACCTGTTACCTATGAAGTTAGCCGGGTTCGATGTGGTATTAGGAATGGATTGGTTAGTAGCCAACCATGCTCGAATTCTCTGTGATAAAAATTCCATAGAAATTCATACACCTACAGGAGAATTAGTAATAATTACAGGAGATAAACCTCGAAAGCCACTGAAATTTATTTCAGTAATGAAGTTGGCTAGTTATTCAAGAAAACAAGAAGTAGTGTATATGATTTCAGTGATCATTAACACAAAAAGTAAGGAACTTAAGGAAATCCCAGTAGTCTCAGAATACCCAGATGTCTTTCCAGAAGGCCTACCAGGATTACCACCCGATAGGGAGGTAGAATTTAGAATTCATCTAATTCCAGGAACTATACCAATAGCCAAGGCACCCTATCGGTTAGCACCCACTGAAATGCTAGAATTAAAGAAACAATTAGATGAATTTCTAAGTAAAGGATTTGTACAACCAAGTTCCTCTCCATGGGGAGCTCCAGTGTTGTTTGTAAAGAAAAAGGACGGATCGATGAGAATGTGTATCGACTATAGGGAATTAAACAAGGTTACAATTAAGAATCGATACCCATTACCTAGAATTGACGATCTTTTTGATCAACTCCAGGGAGCTAGGTATTTTTCTAAGATAGACTTACGCTCCGGATACCATCAGTTGAAAGTACAAGAGGAAGACATACCTAAAACTGCTTTCAGAACTAGGTATGGTCATTATGAGTTTACAGTCATGCCCTTCGGACTAACAAATGCCCCTGCAACATTCATGGACATGATGAATCGGATTTGTAAACCATACTTGGATAAATTCGTAATTGTCTTCATTGACGATATACTTATTTATTCCAAAAGCCAGGAAGAACATTGTGAGCACCTGCATGCACTCTTAACTTTGTTAAGAAAGGAAAAGCTTTACGCCAAATTCTCGAAGTGTGAATTATGGCTGCAAGAAGTGCAATTTTTAGGGCATATGGTGGATCACGAAGGTATTCACGTAGATCCTTCTAAAATAGAAGCAATCACCAAATGGAAGGTTCCACAAACAGCTATGGAAATTAGAAGCTTTCTAGGCTTAGCTGGATACTACAGACGATTTATTAAGGATTTTTCTAAGATAGCTGTACCCTTGACTAAGCTAACCTGTAAAGCAGTTAAGTTTGAATGGGGACCTAGACAAGAAGAAGCTTTTAAGATTTTAAAGCAAAGGTTGACAAATGCTCCAATTTTAGCCTTGCCAGAAGGAACTGAAGATTTTGAAGTATATTGTGATGCTTCAAAATTAGGATTAGGATGTGTGCTAATGCAACGCAAAAAGGTAATTGCGTATGCCTCAAGACAATTTAAGAAGCACGAGGAAAACTATACAACTCATGATCTAGAATTAGGAGCCATAATATTTGCCCTTAAGATTTGGAGACATTATCTGTATGGAAGTAAGTTTACTGTTTATACAGATCATAAGAGTTTAAGATACATATTTGGGCAGAAAGAGTTGAATATGAGGCAAAGAAGATGGATGGAAATCCTGAGTGACTACGACTGTAATATTCAATATCACGAAGGAAAAGCAAATGTAGTTGCAGATGCTTTAAGCCGTAAGTATCATGAAAAGCAAAAGCGAGTTCGTGCTCTTAGATTAAATCTGCAGTTAGATTTAATGGAACAACTAAAGAAAGTTCAAGAAACAGCAATTGAAGACGATGCTGAAGGAATGAAAGGACGGATAAAAGAGTTAGAGCAAGGAAGTGATGGAATTTGGAGATTCCACAAGAAAAGAATTTGGGTACCTAGACAAGGAGAATTAAGAAATAAAATTTTAGAAGAAGCCCATAAATCTAGATATACCATGCATCCTGGTAACAATAAAATGTACCAAGATTGAAGGAATAATTTCTGGTGGATAGGAATGAAGAAGGATATAGCTGAATATGTATCTAAGTGTCTTACTTGTTCACAAGTAAAGGCAGAACATCAGAAACCTTCGGGACTACTACAACAGTTAGAAATGCCTGTATGGAAATGGGAACTCATAACAATGGATTTTGTTACTAAGTTACCCAAAACCAGAAAAGGTAATGATGCAATTTGGGTAATTGTAGATCGATTAACCAAATCAGCTCATTTTCTACCCATGAAAGAAACCTTTAGCATAGAAAGGTTAGCCAAATTGTATGTAGACGAAGTAGTATCCTTACATGGAGTTCTGCTCTCCATTGTATCGGATAGGGATAGTCGTTTCACTTCTCATTTCTGGACTAGTTTCCAGGAAGCAATGGGAACCCGACTAAATTTAAGTACTGCCTATCATCCACAAACAGACGGACAAAGTGAGAGGACGATATAAACCCTGGAAGACATGCTCCGAGCATGTGTAATTTATTTTGGTGGTAACTGGGATAACCACTTACCCTTAATTGAATTCTCCTATAACAATAGTTATCATTCAAGCATTGAAGCTGCCCCATTCGAGGCACTGTATGGACGTAAATGTAGAACTCCAGTTTGTTGGGCAGAAATAGGAGAAAGTCAATTATCAGGTCCTGAAATTGTACAAGAAACCACTGACAAGATAACGCAAATCAAAGAAAGACTGAAAACGGCTCGAGATCGTCAGAAAAGCTATGCAGACAATCGCCGCAAGCCGCTAGAGTTTCAAGTCGGAGACAAAGTACTTTTGAAAGTTTCTCCTTGGAAAGGAGTAGTACGGTTCGGTAAGAAAGGAAAGCTGAGTCCAAGATACGTAGGACCATTCCTAGTAATCCAACGAATAAGACCAGTTGCCTATCGTTTACAACTACCAGAAGAATTAGCTGGAGTACGTGATGTATTTCATGTATCCAACCTCAAGAAATGCCTATCTGACGAATCCCTGGTAGTACCTCTTCAAGATATAGAGGTAAATGAAAAGCTGAAATTTGTAGAGAAACCACTACAGATAGAAGACAGAAAGATTAAGTTTCTCAAGCACAAACAACTAGTGCAAGTCAAAATCAAGTGGGATTCAAAGAGAGGACCAGAATACACTTGGGAGCTAGAATCAGAGATGAAGCGAAAATATCCTCATCTATTCCAGCAAATCTCGAGGACGAGATTTTTATTAAGGTGGGGAGGATGTAACAACTCTCACTAAAATTATTACTTATTATGTTAATTATCCAATAAGGAAACCCTAATTGAGAAACCCAAGTAATCCTGTATAAACCCTAAAATTTTCAGAACAATCAGAATCAGGATCAGGGCCCCTAAAACTCGGGGGGGGGGGGGGGGGGGGTAAACCCTAGCTGACGATTATCTAAACAGTTTGCTGTAGAAAATGAAATTAGTCGAACGACCAACTCAGCTGAGCTACCCATGAACGTGGCCACCCTATGCTAGAAGTAGGTCCGTCGCGCCACGCGAAGGAGACAGGTCTCCCTGTCGCGCCACGCGAGGGAACCAAATTTTCAGTATATATAGAGGGGTGTGGCACTTGCACTGTGGTGTTGGTTCGACGATCAAATTCCAATTATACGCTGAGATATCGTTTAATTACTACAAACACACACGAACACTAAACGCTGCCGCGATAAACAGGGTAATAACTCGATCGCTATTACGATTCAACGTCCGATCGATTGAAACTATCCAATGAATGTTTAAGTGCTGCTCAAATTAGGGTTTATACTTTGTCATTCGTCGTTAATTTGATGGATGTTTAAGTATCGCACTTTGTCATTTGTTGTGAGGGTTTAATCTCGTGAATGTCGTAAATGTTGCATTAGTTACTAACCCAGTACGTGTGCATTGTTATTTAAATTAGGTTAAACAGGCTAATCAGTAGACTAAACTCCACCCGCATAAATCTGCAATGTGAGTCATTCTCTTTTTATCAAACTTGCTTTCGAAATCATGTTTGTTTTCCAAAAGTTATAATTACAGGGATTAAGTCTTTGTAGTCTTCATTACAGCCGGTATGTGGAGTTTTGTATACATTACTTGATAACCGTCACCATTGGACAACGAGTTAGCCAAGGGGTGATATGACCATAGTCACAGACACCATTTGACAACGAGAAAGCCAATAGGTGGTCGAGTGACAAATACCGTGGGTATATGGTTGACATGTAGAAACATTGTAATCGCTCTTAATACTGTAAATTATAACTTTGCATCGTTTTAGACAAAAAGAATGATTCACTCAGTATTTCCCCGCTGACAAAACCTTTTTCAAACATGTTTCAGGTGATCTGTTGTGATCCAGGAAAAGTGTCGTGAAGCACTACAAGCTTAAGGAAGTGGCTCAAAATAAATAAAGAAACATGTTTTGTAAAATAAAGATTTCCCAGTGAAATCACTTTATTGTAAATTACAGGGTTTTATCCCTAAATTGTGTAATAAAGTAAACGGCCATTTTAAGTATTTAAAAGATCCTGTATTAAAGTCTTCCGATGTCGCCTAAACTAAATACCACGGGGTTCCTGTCCCGCGGATCTTGACCAGGTAAAACCGGGGCTAGGGCCGTGACAGTGGGCGTGGGCGGGGGTCGGACACCGGTGGTGGGCGTGGGCGGGGTTCGGACACCCGTGGTGGGCGTGGGCGGGGTTCGGACACCAGTGGTGGGCGGGGGTCGGATACCGGTGGTGGGCGTGGTCGCGGGCCGGACTCCGGTGGTGGGCGTTGTCGGGCACCGGACTTTGGTGGTGGGCGTGGTCGGGCACCGGACTCCGGTGGTAGGCGTGGTCGGGCATGGAAAGGCATTAGTATCTAGTCGTGGTCATATTTCAGAGTTGAGTCCGACTATTAGTAGGACGTTAAGTCACGGATAAACTGGGAGTATCAGTCGTGCTGGTGATGCTGATCCCATGGCTGACATGCAGGGGGCATTACGACGTCAAAAGAGAGTGCTTCGATGTCAACATGAGAAGGACATCTCGCAAGAGGATGAGCAGGGGTTTAACTCGTTTAGAGATCATGCCGACTCCGATGATGGTGCCGATTATCTTGATGACACAAATGCGACTGAACTTGCCTCTACTGCTGAAAATACACCTCATGCAGCCGCGACACATGATCACACTCAAAGGCCTTATATCTATCGGGTCGGGAGGAAGTATGTTTTTTTGAACATTTAAATTTATGTTGTTTATTTATGTTATACATATACTTATTAGTTTATTTCTAATTGTAGGTTTGCGAATGGTAAAGTTCATAGGACAATTAGAACTTTATTCAACGAGTGTTTTGATGGAGCTTGGGCAACGTATAGAGATGTCCCTAAGGAACTACTGGACCGCATGTTTGATCGATTTAGGGTACTACATCAGTTAGTTATTTGTATATATTATTCTGATTTGTTTTGAGTGTGCATTTATAACTTCACTTTTTTTTCAGAAACATTATAACTGGGATCAAGCAAATGATGAAGCCATTAGAGAAGGATTTGAGAACGTGTTAAAGGACCGTTTCGCAGATATAATGTCGGATTATCGAACTAAATCAGCAAAGAAAGCTAGGGTGGTTGGATTTGATTTCCCAGATGATAGGCTTGATTTTGAAGCAATGAGTAAGTTTCCTCCCCGCTTCGTGCATAGTGACATATGGGAAGAGTTGTGCATGGTAAGCCAGTTAATACGTTATTTTTTTTGGTAATATTTTATTGCATTTTATATTATCATACATGTATTTCTACTTTTGTATAGGGCTGGAACACAGAGGCATGGAAAAAGAAGTCTGTGAAAGGGAGAAATAATCATAAGAAAGTTGATAATGATGATGTGATATCCCGACATACAGGGGGGTCTAGGGGATATGATGAACATCGCATCATCTTGGTAAGTTAATTTGTATAGGTCATTCGGTTATTAAAATTCAGAAAAGGGTCTGAGAGTTTTCTAAAAAAATTTAATGTTGCTTATGTTTTTTTAATGGGCTGATTAAATAAATAAGAGTTAATATCATTCCAATTGCCATTATAAAAGTTCATGCAACCAGTGAACTAACTATGAAATAAAATGGTAATTTCTACAACAAACAGAATCCATGCAACCAGTGAACTAACTATGAACATAGTTTTAAAAATACTTATAAACTTCAGTCGTTGTTTTTACTTTAAATTATGTTGTTATTATATGAACGGGCATTGGGCCGGCCACCCACATTTAGGGAACTCTTTCTTGCAACCCACCTTACCAAAGAGTCCAAGAAAAATTTTTGGGACGGATTGTATGATGAAAGCTTGGACGGGGCAGAGTTTTGTGCTGCTCGATCTAGAAAAGCATATGTAAGATCCTGTATCATTTTTGTGTATTTATTGTATCAACGTCACGCTACATCCGGTCGGTGATGCTGACTTGTGGGAACGTACGCAGGGAAGGAGAGGATTTGGGATAGGATCTTCGGATCCTCATTTCATCGTTAACGGCACACCATCTTCAACGTCGGGTCGTCGTCGTATGCGGACTACCAGCGCTCACAAGAGCAGGTATTATTAAATATTCTTTGTTCCCTGGTTTTAAGTTTTAACATTTAGTTTTCAGTCACGAACCACTGACCATTCTTTTGTTACTTGGTTCGAACTAGGATTTCATTTATATGACACCTTATATGAGATGCACTGGTAATAAATTTAAAAGATGAGTATAAGAGATAAGAAAAACATACACTCTTTTTAACTTCATTCCCTGACTTTAGAAAACAAATAAAAATTATAGAAAATTGTATAAGTATATTGAAATAATGTATGTGCTGATTATTTTGGGCTGCAAAATAGATTGTTTTAACTTCATTACTGCAAAATACTTGGTTCGGAACAGACCATATTAAAACGATGATTATTTTCGGTTGTCCATGTCAGACTAGTTTCAGGTCAGAAAGGGTTATATTGGGCTGCAAAATAGATTGTTTAGGAATTTTTGGTGGGTTATATTGGGTATGGGTTCGGTCATTTGGGCGGGTTTGGTTATTGGGTTCGGGTGAAAACGGGTGGCCCTACCCATCATGCGATACAGATTAAAAAAACAAGACTCAAAATTAGTTACTTGTGATTGTTTTGACATCTCAATTTGTTTACTAATATCATGTATACTAAACATTTTTTTAGGTGAAAAACTTGCAAGCTCAAGTCGATATGTTTGCAAAACCGTGTTGAAGAGGCTCAACAACAAGTGAGAGAAGAAATGAAGGAAGAAGTGTAACGACAAATAACCGAGCTACTAAAAAAAATTGGTAATCCAGGTAATCCTTTGTAGTCTAGTTTAAGTTTATCATCTTTTGTGGTTGAACTTGTAGTTTGATAACCGTGTCATATTTTTGTGGGAAACTTGTAATTTGACAAGGGTATCATATTTTGTGGGTAAGCTCGTTGATAACAGTGTTGTATTTTGTATTGAAACTTTTGAACGGAATGTGATAATCGTATCTTAGTTTGTAGATTTATGGTTTAAACATGATTTTTATAGTTTTTTTCTGCATTTTTAGCAGATTTTTTTTGTTATTTTTTATAATTAAAACTGTTTGGTCGGAAAATAGTAAGAAACGTAGCTCGGAAAATGGTTGGAAAAGTAGAAAAGAAATAAAAAAACTAATTATTAAAATTACTCGGAATTTTGTCGGAACTCTGAACATCGTTTTTTGTCGGAAACATGTAGGAAATAGTGGTCGGAATGTTGTCGGAAAAATGTAGTCAGAATTTACTCGGAATTTCGTTGAAACTTCTAACATCTTTTTTTTGTCGGAAATATGTAGGAAATAATCATCGGAATGTTGTCGGAAAACTTTACCGACTAGATTTTTCCGAGAAAAGCCAGTTAGTCGGAAATTGGTCGGTAACGCCGTTTTCCGACCAATTTTCGACAAAAAACTTTGTCGGAAATATGCGTGTTTTTTAGTAGTGTCCCGGCCCCTTAAATGCTACGCCCCTGATAACGTTTAATACCCCCTCTTCATGTCCTCCAACACTGTATAGCATAGACAACCAGGTTTCCAACACTGTATAGCATAGACACCCAGGTTTCGCATAATAAAACTCTTGAAAAATATATTTTCCTGTTTCATAAACAAATATCTTATTAGATCTCCATTTTATTTGCATTATATGGCTTGTTCGTATTTGAGGGGTGTCCTTATCCAACAAAAGTAGTGGTGGGAGCAACTACACATGATCATCGTTTTCAAGTGACGTATTCAAGACTACAATCTCTTCCTATATAAGTACATCCATCGTTAAATACTGTTCTTGTAGCCCTATCTAAGACCAATGAACTTGTCACAATGACCATAACATAACCATCGAGTTAGCCCTCTATTGCATCTAAATATCAAACCTCATAAACTACTCGTCGTGAACTATAACTAGAGATATATTTAGAATTCATATTCAGTGTATATTGCCCAAGGCAGGCATCCCACGGTTATTTCAATTTTAGTTGATTTAAATATAATTTGGATATCCATATGTTATATCCATTAATATCCTAGGATTTATCATCCATCACTATGGAATGAAATTCTCACATGTGCAAAATGTAATTTATGTAAACGGCATTATAAGTTCACTTTTTATGGAACACTCAAGTGACAGAAGTTTAAGATTTTTGAAAGGGGTGGAAAATGTATATATCAAAAAATTTTTATAGAATCGCAGGATCGAAAACGTACATACCCAAGAATTTCTATACGAAAGCTACATACATAACACTACTGAGCGAAAAATTCGGGGTCGGACGCCCCCCCCCCCACAAAACCTAAAAAAACTAAACCCCCACCCGCAAAATAGAGTGAGAATCATTTAGGAACCACCATTTATACTGAGAGCTAGGGCTGTAAATGAACCGAACGAACACGAACGAGGCCTTGTTCATGTTCGTTCGTTAAGGAAATAAATGTGTTCACGAACGGTTCATGAACACTTACCGAACGAGATTTTATGTTCGTGTTCGTTCATTAAGGAAATGAGCGTGTTCACGAACGGTTCAAGAACACAAGCGAACACAAATAAATTTGGCGAACGCGATGAAGGATAAAGGTGGATGGCCCATAGAGTAGCACTAGAACTTGAATCCCTTATTGTGGAACGGATGTAGATCATATTCGTCGATGTAAATAATGAGAAAATAAAGGGAAATGGTGCATAAACAAGGTGAAAGAGGGTTTCCTAGTTTAATTGTTAGGTTAATGATATAAATAAAGTTTAATAGTATAAAAAGTATTGATAAAATATATCAAAGTATAAAAATCTTTAATTAAAACATGAATATACGAACATAAACGAACGCAAATGAACGAATGTTCACGAACATCTTACCGAACGTTCACGAACACAATTGAACGAACGAGACATTTGTTCATGTTCGTTCATTTAACTAATCGAACGGAATTTCTTGTTCATGTTCGTTCGTTTATTAAACGAACAAACATAAACGAACTTTTCGCCGAACGGTTCACGAATTGTTCGCTGAACGTTCGGTTCGTTTACAGCCCTACTGAGAACACAAAACCACTTGTGAACACAACCAAAACTACTTAAAAAAACTTAAAAACACAATTTTTTTAAACCTAAAAAAACTTAAACCTCCCACCCCAAATAGAGTGAAAATCATTTAGGAACCACTATTTATTGCGAAGACAATTGTGAACACAACCAAAACTACTTAAAAAGCTTAAAAAACACACATTTTTTCCCATTAAAATCGCAACTTATTATTAATATTTTTTTTGAATTTTTTATTAATAAAAAGTGGCGATTTTAATAAAAAAAATAATTGTTTTTAGCATTTTAGTTTTGGATTTAGTTGTAGCATTTAGTTTGGCGGTGGGTGGGTAAGGGTTTAGATTTTTGGGGTGTGGATGAGAGGTTTAGGGTTTTTTTTAGGTTTTTGGGTGGTTTTAGTGAGGTATAGTTTTTTTTTAGGGGGGGGGGGGGAGGTGGTGGTGGTGGTGGGTTGGGGGTTCATTATTTGTTTTTTATTTATTTTATTTGTGTTCACACTAGTTCTTGTAGCTCTCATCTTAAAACTAGTTTTTGCATAAACCCTACGCTATATACAGGTGATGGATGATGAGAAAATTAGTTTAAATTAGAAAACTAAAAACACCTAAAAAGCACACCAACTTTTTTTTTCTTAAAAGTCGCTATTTTTAATTTATAAAAACTTAAAAGTATTGCACATGTGTATTAATACGGAAAAAACCTAAACTCCCTAACCCACCCCAACACCGCCACCCCCCAAAAACCTAAACCCCCTCCCCCCACCCAAAAACCTAACCCTAAACTTAAACCCTACAAAAACCTAACCGTGAAAGCAAAACTAAACCCAAAATCAAAATGCTAAGGCTAAATTGCATGTGCAACTTATACATATAATACACATATGCAGTACTATTTTTTATTTTTATTTAAAAAAAAAGTTTTTTTATATATAATAGAGTAAAATGCCAAAATGATCCCTAAGTTTATGATACTTTTGCCACTTTAGTCCAAATATGAAATCTTTTGTATCTGGGTCTCCGAGGTTTCCATTTTGTTGCCAATTTCATCCAATTAGCAAACTGGGTTTGGATTTTTTGTTAACTTCTCCCTCTTTTCTCGTTTTCCTCTTTTAATTAAAATACATTATGGCATAAAATAACGATTATAACGTTCATTAAAATGAGGAAACTAAAGCATGTAAAATACTATTATTGTATAAAGTTTATCATGATAAATCTATTACATTATTGCATAGAGTTAATTAAAAGAGCTTGCAAATGTGATTTTTTTATAATACTGTCATACAATGATAAATTTAAATACCAATTATTCCTTTGAAGTGATAACTTTTACATTAAAATAAACTATATTTAATTTATATTTCGGTTGTTCTTATCACACATGATGGTACCTGAACTTTTAATTTTGTTTGTTTATCCAAATTCTAAGTATATGGATTTATTGTGACCTAATATTATTACATTACTTTTAACCTCCTTATAAGTTTTAACTATTTTAGATTGTTATTTGTGATATAACCTGTTTTATTTTATACTATTTAGACACTATATAATGTAATTTATATATATTCTAGAGTAAACTGTCATTTTGGTCCCTGATGTTTGGGCACTTTTGTCATTTTAGTCCAAATCTCAAACTTTTTAAATCTGGGTCCCTGTGGTTTCACTTTTGTTGTCATTTTAGTCCAAAATTCAAAAACCCCCTTTTTAACTGATGAAAGCTGGTTGTTTTGTCTTTTTCGTGCAAAGGCATTTTTGTCCATCTCAGGTTTTATTATAACATATCAATAATTAATAAACTAAATTAAATAAATATATTGAATTCCTAAATACCCTAATATAAACATATATTTACATATCATTTGTCATCCTCCCCCCAAATCATCACCCCTGCCCCCCCCCCAAATCACTTCATCGTCGTCAATATCATCACCGGAAACCACAACTCCAGCCTGCAACAAGATCATTTGCTTGTTTTGATCTGGGTTTGTTTCAAGAAACAAGATGCAGCAAGATCGGCAAAAACGACGGTAGAGGATGATTTCCGGCAGGAGTCGCCGCCAATTTGGAGCAAGAATTGTGACGATTAAAGCGGTTAGAGGCTTGACGAGTTTAGCGCTTAAGGAGGCTAAGGAGTTAATTGAAGGATTACCGAAGAAGTTTAAGGAAGGTGTGAGTAGAGATGAAGCTGAAGATGCGAAAAAACTGCTTGAAGAGCGAAGGTTTCGATCGTTTAGGTCTGGAATTTGTTGTAAGTTTTAGTGTTTTGATGATTTATTATTGATACGTTGTGTGTTATTAGTTGTTCTGTTTTTGTGTGTGATAGAGAGAGAAGAGAGAGAGACAGAGGGTGTTTAGAGGTGGTGATGTTGGTGTTGTTCATGGGGGCGGTGGTGTTCGAGAGAGAGGTCAGAAAGAGAGAAGAGAGAGAAAAGTGGTGTTTAGAGAGAGAGAAAGTGCAGAGATAATTAGAGGTGTTTGGGATTTTGTTATAATCTTTTTTTTATTTTTATATATTATTACTTAAAATGACAAAATTATCCCTGTGGAAAAGGATAAAACTTGAGGGTTTAATTTGAGGAATTTGGTCTGATTTTACTTTTGGACTAAAATGGCAACAAAAGTGAAACCACAGGGACCTAGATTTAAAAAGTTTGAGATTTGGACTAAAATGGCAAAAGTGTCCAAACCTCAGGGACCAAAATGGCAGTTTACTCTATATTCTATGTATTATGTTATAAGTCTTTTTTACCGATAAGGATTCTATACAAATTTTTTATTTGTATTTTTCTTTGAAATTCAACATGTGAAATACACGGGTTTATAAGCTAGTATTTTTTTTTTTTGAAATTCAACTTGTGAAATAAACATATCTAATATTTTATTATTAATCTCTAATTTTCAAATTCCATTTTTTTAAATCAAATCATTAATATCTAATATCTATCTATACATATAATAAAGTAAACCAATTTAAAACACATGATAATTATTGAAGCTATCTAGAATTCTATTTTCCCGCCTATTATTTTTAGTTTCAAAGTTTATCCTAATTTAAAAAAAATAATCCTTAAATCTCGGTAAAAAAAATCATCCCTACCTAATATTTTTATCCACATCTAAATTTTCAAATTCAAATTAATACGGTGACTATTTTTAGTTTCTGAATTTATGAGCTAACTATTTAATAAGAGAAATCAAGTATTATAAAAACATTGCAAAACCCATAAAGTGATGATAAATATCAATTTGATTTTATATGTTACACAAAAATTATCTTTTAATAGCCATACAATTTCTTTACTTCATTTTCTGTTCAAATAATTTGCATAAAATCTTTTTTTTTTTAAACATTGAATGTCTTTATAATTTACATCCATGTTAATTACCAACTGTAATAAAAGGTTTTTATCACTCATAGTTTCTTCTTTTATATTTTTTTTAAGTTTTGTCATTAATAATACATTCTTTTTAAATCACATTGTCACATCCCAACCGATGGCGGAAACATCGGAGTAAGACGAACTAGATTGCAAGAGACGTCATAACACTATTTGCGTCAATATTTAATAAACCGATTTCATTTCATAAACTAAATTGTCAACAATACAAGGAATTCAAATAACAACAAGTTCAAAAGGAATACATAACAACATCGTCAAAATTGATACAACATTTAAACCTAAACGTCTATATGTGTATCTAGGCATCAACGCTACTTCATTTCATAGCATCATCATCATCAACCTGTAACATGTTAAAATAAAATTCAATGCAAAAGCAAAGGCGAGTACACAAGGTTTAAATAGTATAGTATAAGTATAAAGCATTTTACTCGAATCCACATGGCAATTTGTATACAAGGTAACTAGCATGCATAACATTACGTCTAAACCCAAAGTGTCCACTAGTATTTAGCATCCCTCGCCACAAAAGTGACGAGACCGTATAGTATATTGACTTAACAAACCCCCGTCGGGTGGTGTGCTACTCCTATAGCGCTATAATTGTTAAGCGAGGGTATAACATAGTAATGGCATAAAACATGTATTATCTAGCATAACAAGTAGCATGTATAACGGATTGAGTTCACAAAGTATGTTTAAGTGTGTGTAAGTGAAATTTTTGTATGGTAACATGTTACAACCCAAAAGTGGTTTAAAATGTAAATGGGTCGAGTGTACTCACAAATTTGCTAAGTCTTCTGATTATCCAAGTACGGACGAGTTAATGGAGTTTAGTATATGAACGGGTTTGAGATTAAGGGTTGTGTAGATTTGGAATTTAAACAACATGAAAATAACATATGAAAGTAATCACTTAGTACATATGAATACTTGTTCTTGACACTAGGAAACTCTAAGGAGTTTAAATGTTTTCATGGAACAAGGTTCCATTAGAATCGTGACAAGTTATCAAAGTCTAGGATGATATAATCTAGTACCTTGACATATGAACACTAGTTCATCCTCAAAGGTTCGATTATTCGGATAATATGGTTATGTATTATATAGGTTATATAGATATATTAATAAGTCCAAAAGATTAATAGTTCAAGCATGAGGTAGAAGATTCAATCTTCATTTAGGTACCTCAAATGTGTCATAGAAATCATGTAGGAGGTAGGAAGATAAATCTTCCATTTAGGTACCTCTTGTGTTTCACCAATGCACGGGTTGTCATAGACAACAAGGATGGTCATGAATACATACATTAAGGAATAGAAATACATACTATCTAACTAGGGAAATCATCAAGTGATGTGTGGATTGAAGGTAGGATAGCCCAAGCTATCCAAATAATCACACAACTTCAAGCTTTAGGCTTGTTCATCACTTGTGGGTTAAACCCTTGAATAAAAACAGAAAATATGTGAGGTTTACACCTCTAATTTAACATTTCTCAGCCTTGTTTTTAAGCCCAACTAACCATTCATTTGATCATGAGCATTAGGACATAGGTTTGAGATGAGATTAACTCAAGTTTACTAAGTTTAACAAGGTTTAGATAAAAACAGAAACGAACAGCCCACTTTGGAGCCTATTTGGGGACATTCCAGAACTTGGTTTTCCATGGAAAACCTGTGGAAATGTTCCTTAGGTCAATCCAAACAAGTAGGAAGAAGAATCGATGAAAACGGACAAGAAATGAAGAAGTTATGCTAGTTTTTGTAACTTGGAATGAATCTGGGTTTGCTTGTGATTTGCAGCTGGAAATGGAGTGATTTGAGAGTGAATTTGTGGGTTTGTAAAGTGAAAAATGTGTGGAAGAGGTGTGGGTTTTATAGGGAATGATTTGGTTAGGTCTTAGTGAAGTAATTAATGTTTAAACAAAGTTTAAACTAAAAAAAAACATAAAAATCCCGCCCAAAACGAGCTGAAACAGGGTCTGATCGTGGCTGCAGGGATCAGCGTATTTAGCATATAAATGAAATACGGGTCCGATTTTGTTCAATGTGGAGTCATGGCTCAGCTGGTTTTGTGCGCGTTTGGGGAAATGAGAGACCCGGGTTCGAGTCCCGTGGTCTTCATTTTTGGTATTTAATTTCCTTTGTTTTGTTTTAACACTTTAACTTTCAGAAAATGACAAAAACAGTCCTTGCAAGTTTAAATTTTAGTAATTGCACAATTAGCCCCTTGTCTTTAAACCACTAACTTATGTTATGTTATAAAAGAACTAACTTTGTAAACAAACTAACTAGGTTAGTTTAATAACTTTAGAATTTAACGATACTTACTTAGATTAAAATAAAACTTTTAAATTGCAAAATTGATTAATTTAACCAAGAATAATAATCATAATTATAACGAATTAAATAAAACAAAAGATTTTTCGACGATAACAACGAAACGACGAATACAAGGATACAAGGTTTCTAAAAAAAAAGGAATATTCACAGTGGTTTCTAAATATGGAAAGTTGTGAAAACGCGGAGCGTTACACACATGATCAAGTTCCCATTTCTATAATTTTTATTTTATCCTATCTTTATTTTAATCTCACCATTCCATGTTATTTGTAGCATTTTAATACCCAATGTCACTGTCAGTGGCGGACCCTGGATATTTGTTGGGGGTGCGAATGAGATGTTCAATCATATTTTCAAGGGGTGCGGTCTGGTTTTTTGCCTAAAATATACACTAATTTTTTTCAAGGGGTGCGGACGTCCATCTTGGTCAAAGGGTGGGTCCCCCTGGTTGCTTTATATTTATGTTTGTAATTTCTAACTGACTACATTTTATTAATGTTGTTATATTTTCTATTTTATATTTAATGTTGTTATACATAAATATTATATTCTTTTAATATAACTAGCTATCAAAAGATATATGACAAAAAGTATTATTGTTTTATTAATATCAATATTATCACTGTTATTTGTATTATTTATAATTGCTACCATTATTGTTGTTGTTGTTGTTGTTGTTATTGTACCTTTCTGATATTGATATATTTGTGTTTGAGATTTTAATCAGGCTACCGGAAAAGTCTGCGGGTCGGTCTAGGAGTGTGTGTAAGTAGTGGTCATACTATCAACACCTGATTTTGTTATGTTGGATTTTGACCATATATCCACAGATCTTCACTTCCGCTATCTTGCGGTTTTGCAATGACAATTAATATAAGCCAAGGCTAGTCACCACCCAAGGCTAATTTGTTTTAAACACTACTGGATTCACCCATGATCAATTGTATATGGCATTATCAAGAATTAAAAGTAGAGACGGGGTAAACCTACTAATTCTAGATAGAGATTATAGAGTTATGAATAAAAGATGTAATGTTGTCTACAAATAAATATATAGATATTTATGAATTATGTGAATATTTTTTGGATTCAATTATTTTCAGTAATGTGTGAATTATAATTGTAACTTTTTATTTCTCATTAAATGTAATGTGATACGTAAATACAATAATAAGTATTATATAATATATTTATTTTTGTATTATTTTCAATGCAGATTTGATTACGTGCTTCTCTCGTGAATTTTATAATACTAATATAAATCATCTTTATATTAACTCATTTATGTTAGTCTGGTATATAAATGTCTACGTCTTTGATTTGCTTTTACAAGAAATATTTATTATATAGTTTAAATTGTTCAACCCATGCAACATATGGGGAACTAACCTAATTATCATTATATAATAAACATATCTAATATTATTATTAGTATCCAATTTTCAAATTCCAATTTTTTAAATCAAATCTCAACGGAACTCCTTTGCATGCTCAATTTTTTTTTCACAAGTATGTGGTCCTAGCAATTTGATTTAGAGACATATTCATTCTGTTTAATACTAGAGACATATTCATTCTGTTTAATAAATGAAAAACAATGAAAAAAAATTGTTCTAGTAATTTGTGGGTTTATTATAGATTGTCATCTATGATGTATGGAGAGACAATAATAATAATAATAAAGTTATTTCTATTATTTACATTAGATCTTGTGTTTACATTTGATTGGTGAGATAAACTAACAAGATAGTATTTTAGTCATTAACAATAACATATATATATAATTAAATGTAAATAACTGCTAAAATCCCTTGCATGATGTGGGGTATTCATTTCCCATTGGTATCGTTTTGATTCACCACGATACCGACATTCGGTATGGCAATCGAAAAAACCAAAGAAATAAAATTGTTAACTTCAAAGGATAAATTTTTGTGGCCATTGATAAATAAAAGAAAGAGTTAACTTCCATTTTGCTCCCTGTGATTTGGTCATTTTAACGGTTTTGTCCCAATAGTTTAAAAGTAGCCATTTTCCTCCCTGATTTTTCTAACTTATCGTCATTTTGCTCTCCGCTTCTAACTCCATCCAAAAAATCCATTAACTAGAAGGGTATTTTGGTATTTTTATAGATAAAAGCAAGGGGCATGTAAGTCTTTTCACCTAAATAAACCTATACCTTGTTTATTTACATGTATATAAGCAATTCTTTTCTGATCCCCCATCTTTTCAACCACTATTTCTACCGGCCACCACCACCTGCAACTACCACCTCACGACCACGACTACCGCGACTTTTAACTAAACGTTTTAATTGAGTTAGAGTCAGGGAGTAAACTACCGAAATACCCCTACTTTTAATTGAACGTTTTAACTAAGTTATAACCAGGGAGTAAACTGGCGACAAACTCGAAAGATTAGGGAGGAAAATGGTTATTTTTAAACTATTAGAGCAAAACTGTTAAAATGACCAAACTACAGGGAGCAAAACGAAAGTTAAATCTAAAAGAAATAATTTTACGATTCCTTGCACAAAAATATGGAAACATGATATCAAAGTAAAAATCATTAATGAAATATGTGCTCAAGCTAATGTTTATGATATAGCAGTACTAAGTAGTAACAGATTCTTCATGTGTAGCTTTCCATTTCAAATTATTTATAATTCAAGTTGTGTAAATTGTAAGTTTTAACTTATGTATTTAATGATAATTAACAATCTATACATATAATAAAAGAAACCACTTTAGGGACACTTGTCATCATATTAGGCCATCTTTTATAGATAATTATTATTTTAGTTTAATCTCTTCTAATTAATTATAGATAACCCTTCTAATAAAAATTATTTGATTTAATATTTTATATTATAGATAACCCTCCAACTAAATATTGTTACTTTAATATCTTATTAAAAATATGGGTTATTAGATTTTATCACCCTCAACTATTGCCTATTGGCTGCTGCCACCCTCAACTATCACTTTAACGCCCGTCACCCAAAACTTAGCACTTAGTGTGTTCTGTCACCATGTCGTTAACTGATCACTAACTTTTGATCATGTTACTACACTTTTTGAGGTGTCATAGGGATCTTGGGGAGGTTTTAGGGATCTTAGGACACCCCCAAAAGTATAGTAATAGGATTAAAAGTTAGTGATCTGGTGAAAGAACACACTAAATGTTAAGTTGGGGGTGACGGACGTCAAAGTGATAGTTGGGGGTGGCAGCGGCCAATGGCCAATAGTTAAGGGTGATAAAATCCAATAACCCTAAAAATATTGAACTATCAAATGGGTCCGTATACTGATCTTAATACATGAAAATGGGCTTAGCCCACTTTTGATTCAGTCTAACTTAATTAGAACTAAAACAATTTAAACCTTAATTACGTCTAGCAATATATTAAAGTATGAGATATTAATATAAAAAACTTAATCTATGTATACTATACTATATAATAAAAGAAACCACTTTAGGGATACATTTACGGAGTTTTAAATAAAGGGTTAAATTTATTGAGATTTCGTTAACAAATCTTGCAACAACAGAATAATATATTTTTATCACGAAAACCAAACTTTGTATTAATATATTAAATATTTTTATTTTCACTATACAAAATTACATTTACTCGACCCATGAAATACAGGAGGTTTTTTTTTAAATATAACTTTTTATTATTTGATATATAAAATTAGATTTATTCAATTCGTACAATACACTGGGTTATTTTAAGGATATATTTTTTTATTATTTAGTACAGAAAATTACATTTATTCAAATAATGTAATGCGCAAATTTTTAAAGATGTAATTTTTTTTATTATTATTTGGTATATAAATTACATAGATTTATTCAACCCGTGTAATAAATGAGGTTTTTTAAATATGTATTATTTTATTATTTGGTAAACAACATTACATTTATTCAACTCGTGTAATATACGTGGTTTTAAAGATATAACTTTTTTATTTGGTATATAAAATTATATTTATTCAACCCGTACAATATAGTTCTTATAGATATAACTTTTTATTATTTAATATATAAAATTATATTTATTCAACCCGTACAATAAATGAGGTTTTTAAAGATATATTGTTTTATTATTTAGTATATAAAAATTTATTTATTCAACCCCGTGTAATACACGGGGTTATAACCTAGTAATTATATGTGATATATTGGTCTCTTAAATTGTGTAAATCAATTTAAAAATAATACTGTCTTTTTATCAATTTCAAAGAAAGAAATTTACATTTTCTTTATTATGGATGATTTTAAGCAATTTTTATATCATATTTATCATCTTTTGCATATGAGAGATTTCTTTAATTCAATAGTGTAATACATGGGTTTATAAAGTAGTTTATTAATACTCATTCTAGTAGATTCATTATGTGAAAAATAAACTTCCTTTTTATCGTATTATTTTTATTTCCATGCTATGAAATGTGAAATTATCAACTCACATATTCAAGGTGTTTCGAACATTTTATGGTTATGATGATATTTATGTAATATTGTTATGGTTAAAAACATAATTTTATATAAAAATTAAAAAGGAAAAAAATATACTTGAAAATTCAACAAGTATTTTTTTAAACTAATGGTTATATCCGATATCTACGGATATGCCTAATACTCAACGGGTAATTAACAGGAAGTACCCGACGCCTA